>NW_016810682.1:1272965-1325676 GCF_001698545.2 Rhinopithecus bieti
GGTTCACGCCATTCTCCTGCCTCAGCCTCCCGAGTAGCTGGGAATACAGGCGCCCGCTACCTCCCCCGGCTAGTTTTTTTTTGTATTTTTTAGTAGAGACGGGGTTTCACCGTGTTAGCCAGGATGGTCTCGATCTCCTGACCTCGTGATCCGCCCGTCTCGGCCTCCCAAAGTGCTGGGATTACAGACTTGAGCCACCGCGCCCGGCCATGTCTTTCATCTTTTGTGACATGTTCCCAAAAGTTATGACAATAAAATTCTCACTTTTATATCTCTCAGAGAAGATGAGATGTTTTTACAATTGTTTTCACAATTCTCTATCCTAGGAAATGGGCTTTCTAAGATCTCACTGTGTGTTGTTCTGCATCCAACATGCAGCCAGATGACCCACGGCCTTACAAATAAGGCAGTATGCTGGTTTCATCCCCTGTTCTGCAAGCTAAGGATCAATAGTTATGACATATATTTGCACATTCATGTTTCAACTCAGGCCCAAAGCATCATTGCAGAATTCACACTATTAATTTCCTAAAACCTAAACACATAACAAATTCCAGTGAGAGAAATAGTGCAGGTACCAGTGGAAAGATACAGGCCATCGTGACACAGACAGAGATGCATGACCAACACTCCATAGCTAAAGTAGCCAGAATTCTCAGAAAACCTGCGTACAACTAAGAACTGCCTTTCCTCACAACTCTGTCAGCCCTTTGAGGGACAAACTGCCTCTTTGCAGCTGATCAGTGCACTCAAGGACAAACAGACCATCTGGAGGTTTGTTTTTTTTTTTTCAGATGGAATTTTGCTCTTGTTGCCCAAGCCGGAGTGCAATGGCACGATCTCGGCTCACTGCAACCTTGACCTCCTGGGTTCAAGAGATTCTCCTACCTTAGTCTCCCGAGTAGCTGCAATTACAGGCACATGCCACCACCCCCGGCTAATTTTGTACTTTTAGTAGAGACAGGGTTTCTCCATGTTGGTCAGGCTGGTCTCGAACTCCTGACCTCAGGTGATCCGCCCACCTCGGCCTCCCAAAGTGCTGCGATTACATGCATGAGCCACTGTGCCCGGCCAGGTTTTGTTTTCATACACTCTGCCTTTACCTTTGTCCAAAGAGATGATCTATGAAACCCTTGTCTTCTCCGTAGAGAAGTAAATCTTCAGCTGTACTCTAACTAAATGCCTGAGTTGCTTTCCTCCTCATAATGTTGCTATTGTAATAGCATAAAAAACACTTTGGAACAGAATCGATTTCACCACTAGTGAAACACTTGCATTCCTCCACTTCAGCAACCCTCACAAATAGTCTTCAAAGTGCACATTATGGCTCAACTGAATCTTCTGGTAGAAAATCCTGTTCTAAGAGACAGCTGGGCCTGAGGCTTTAATTAACCCCATTTCACCAAACTCACTGGGTAAGGGTGCTACAGGAACTACCAAGTGGTGGTTTTTGCTTGGATCACACAACTATCATCTGCACGAACCACTCTCATATTTTTTTATTACTGTGACAGTTAACCTGAACGATACAACTCCAGCAAAAACCTTGCAACATTGGGCCAGACAGCCACAGGCCCACATAATACACATGGTGGTACAAATCAACACCATCCATTTCAAAATACTGAGGATTGAGAAGAGGTTGACTCATCCCACAGGTGCTGAATGTCTGTAGTTATGGTCCACCAGCCTTACTAAGGGCTCCTATTCTATCTAGATTTATAATCCAGATTTAGTTTTAAAAGTCCCTAACCCTAAAGTACCTCCTTGATCTCTCCCAAATCCTCACCGCTAAGGGAACACAAAGTTCTCACCAAAAGTTTCCAGTGACTTCACCTTCCTGGACTGTAACAGGGATACTTGGGGGGCCAACCTTTGTTTCTCTTGGATGATCACAGGTTTTAATGCCCAAGTGACAGGCCCTGGAAAGTGCTGGGCCCTCCAAAATTCTTCTGTGGGTTGACCACACCTGGGATTTGACCTGTGGGGCAGGCAGACACTATGTTGCAACTTTAGGTGCGAGACAATAGCCCTGGCCCTACGTGCATCTGGGCTGGGGGACCCTGGGGCATGAGCACTGACAGCATCCTGCCCCTGCTTTTTACCGGAGCCGTTGACACACCTTGCTTGTGTGTTCTGTTTTTAACCATTCTGAACTGAATGAAATTTAAGAAGTTTTTAATAGCCAGCATCATCCTTGTTTAAATTAGTTTAAGGAAGTAGCTTTATGGTTTTACAGGATTTTTTTTTAACTCAGAGGAGGTCATGCATAAAAGCATTTTTTTTTTTTTTTTTTTAAGACTAACAAGATTTCAGATACATAATGAGAAAGTCACTTTATTTTCTGGCTAAAATTTTCAGACAGTTTAAAGAAAACTTTTCATCTTGTGGGTTACATTGGAAACTGAGGCTTGGGAGGTTATCAGGTCGCCAGGGTCTTTTGTTTTGTTTGTTTGTTTGCTTGCTTCTACACAGAGATTAGTCATAGGAAGAAACTTAATTTTTTTATTTGTTTGTTTGTTTTTTGTTTTGTTTTGTTTGAGACAGTCTTGCTCTGTCGCCCAGGCTGGAATGCAGTGGTGCAATCTCGGCTCACTGCAAGCTCCACCTCCCAGGTTCACGCCATTCTCCTGCCTCAGCCTCCCAAGTAGCTGGGACTACAGGCGCCTGCCACCACGCCTGGCTAATTTTTTTTGTATTTTAGTAGAGACGGGGTTTCACCGTGTTAGTCAGGATGGTCTTGATCTCCTGGCCTCGTGATCCACCCGCCTCAGCCTCCCAAAGTGGAAACTTAATTTTTTAAACAATTTTTCATCTTCCTAAATTTCGTAGTCTGGTTACATTGACATCTGGGGCCAAAGTAGACAGTCCAAGGCATGTAGGCTGCGCTGCTCCCCAAGACTTGGGCGCCTCCTTCTTTCTTCCTGCTCCACCCTCCCCTATAGTGTTGTCCTCATGCAGATGATTAAATCCAGCTCACCACTTCCCTTCAAACTGACCAGCCCAAAGAAAGGGGGACAGGGAAAGAATGGATAGTTTTTCCTGAGGACTTGACTTGGAAGTTGAACACATTGTTTTTGCAAACATCTCATTATCCAGAAGTTAGTCATGTGGCTGTACCCAGATGCAAAGGATTGCAGGATGTATCATGTCTATCTGTGAGGTCATGTGCTCAGCTAAAATGTAGAGGATTTTATTCGTGAAATGAGGAAGTGAAAAATGGATATCGAAAGATTAATGGTCTCTGCCACAGTGACATTTGCTTCATGGATGATTGGTGGATCATGGCTAGTGGTTAACTTGGTGATTGGGAGTGCTTACGTGAAGAGGTATGATCAGTTTTGGGGGAATTGATTACTTTGTAGGATGTAATGGTTTCTAGGGGTTTAATTAGGTTTAGGGCTGTGTGTTAGTCCATTTTTCATTGCCATAAAGGAATATCTGAGACTGGGTAATCTATTTTCAAAAGAGATTTATTTGCCTTGTGGTTCTGCAGGCTGTACAAGCTTGGTACCAGCATCTGCTCAGCTTCTGGTGAGGCCTCAGGAAGTTTCCACTCATGGCAGAAGACAAAGAGGGACAGGCATGTCACATGGCAGGACAGGGAGTGAGAGAGAGGGCATGGAGATGTCAGGCTCTTTAAACCAGCTCTTACGTGAACTGACACAGCAAGAACTCATTCATTACCATGGGGATGGCACTAAGCCATTCATAAAGGATATGCCACCATGACCCAAACACCTCCCACTAGGCCCCACCTCCAACATTGGTGATCACATTTCAACCTGAGATTTGGAAAGGACAAAACATCTAAACCATATCAGGATGATTAGGCTTGAGGAGGGGACAACTGTTGAGTCTGGATTGAAAGTGATTGTATTAATATGTAGTGAGGCTGACTAAATTACATGATTATATTAGAATTTAAATAATATATATAACTCCTGGATTAATATCAAAATACAACAGGAAAGGTTCAGCTATAGTAAATTTGGTGATTTTGAGATACGACTTTTTGCTTTGCCAAATACTAAAACTTCTATGTAGAAATTAGTTAAGTTTAACAAATTAGTTTGTGTTTTTTTTAATAAAAGTGTCTAATTCTCCTCCTTCTCCCTGTGCACTATACTGCAGGGTAAATGTTCATTCCATTTAAGGCCCATTTGGTCTCCTGGAAAGCTGGCCACAAATAGCTTTCAATAGCACCTCTGGGCATACACCAAAGAAGTAAATCTGACTCTCAGTAAAATCTTGTAGCTTGCCAATATTTTCACCAGTTAGGAATTATAGGAATTCTACCATAGAATTTGAAAATAAATTGAAGTCTCCTTTTAGCCATTTTTTGTTTTTAGTAGAGACCAAGATCCCATTCATTGCCAAACGTTTTCATAGGCATGAATGCTTGTGTTTGATCCAGGAATAATAAATGATTGACTGTTACCCAGCAGCAGGGTGGGGTGGGATTCCTGGCACTTTTTTTTTTTTTTTAAGTAAAGGAAAAAACAACTGAGCAGACATTTGCTCTTTCAACAGCATTTTGTGAAAATGTAGATTAAAGAGACTAGCTTTTAAAAATTATTTCCATAATTACAAATATGACTGTGGAAAGTCAAGGGCAATGCTGTTTTAAGTCAATATGAGTTATCTGACCTAGACGTCGCCATTAGGGCTGTCAGCTAACAAGGCATCTTTAGTTTGCTAACTTTTTTATCTTAATGAATTCTGAATTCAAGTGTTTTCTTTTTAAATATAAATATTTGCTTTTGCTAAAGGTGAGTTGAAATTCTTGAGTGTTGACTTGAGTACGTACAGAAAAGATCAGTTTCACTGCCAGTAGCTGGAAAATCCATGGTTGGAATTTAAAAACAGCCAACGTATTATACATCATTACATCTCATTGTACACATTCCTATAATATAGAATACAATTTAAAATTATTTTTGAATGAAACCTTGATTCTAGGAATCACAAGAGAAAAGTTTGCCTCATTTAAGAAGTACTCTAAACTAATAGCTCTCAAACATTTTGCCCTGCAGGTTAGCAAAAATGAAAAGACTAGTCAGACCTGATATTGCTAAGTGTATAAGAAAATAAGTAGAGTTATGCATTGTTAGGCCGAGATACATTCTGAGAAATGCATCATTAGACAATTTCATCATTGTGGGAATATCACAGACTGGACTTGCACAAACCTAGCCCAATATACACCTAAGCTATATAGTATGGCCTATGGCTGCTAAGCTAGAAACCTGACCAGCATGTTACTGTGCTGGACACTGTAGGCAATTGTCACACAATGGTAAGTATTTGTGTATCTAAACATAGAAAAGGAACAGTAAAAATATGGAATCATAAACTATGGACCATTGTCATATATGCAGACCACACATCATTGGCCAAAACATACATACTGATCAAAATATCACTGTGCAGTGCATGACTATATACTTACATTTGGTGCTAATTTAAACTGGGCCAATTGTTAAAATATAACGCTATAATGTTAGATAGATATACAAGAAAAGCAGGCTGAATAAGGAAAACTCAACCATATTCCAAGAAAGAAAACTAAGAGCCTAAAGGCCAAACAGTCCTCAGTTTTACAAGTTGAATCACCATGCATTTAATATATTTTTCAAATTTTTTATTATTTATTTATGTATTTATGTTGTTGTTTTTTTTTTTTTTTTTTTTGAGACAGAGTCTTGCTCTGTCTCCCAAGCTGGAGTGCAATGGTGCAATCTCGGCTCACTGTGACCTCTGCCACCCAGGTTCAAGTGATTCTCCCGCCTCAGCCTCCCAAGTAGCTGGGATTACAAGCACTCGCCATCATGCCTGGCTAATTTTTTGTATTTTTTAGAGACAGGGTTTCATCATGTTGGCCAGGCTGGTCTCGAATTCCTGACCTTGTGATCCGCCCACCTCGGCTTCCCAAAGTGCTGGGATTACAGGCGTGAGCCACCACGCCTGGCCAAACAATACTTAATATAAGCATGTCTATATACTTTGTGTCATAGCTATACTTTAAAAGTATTCATCATTTTCTGAAATTCAGATTTTACTAAGCATCCTGTGTTTTCTCTGGCAATTCTAATTTAACATAAAACAATAATGATAACAAGATAGGAAAGTTTTATCTTAGATTGGTGGTAAAATTCCTGCCCCAAATCTCCTCTTTCACATTGTCCTTTACCCAGGGTATGATTTTCCAACTTTTGTTCTAGAAATTCGCTGACTAATCTTGTTATTTTATCCTTATCCTTAGATCCATCTTACAATGTCCTCCAGTATCTCTTATTCATTTTTTTCTTTCTTTTTCAGTCATAAGTCTTTTCATTTTCAAGTTGCTGTTAATAGTTCCAGGTTCATTCAAGAGACAATCTTCTTACCCATCTCAAAACTAGGCATTACTCAATTTTCCTGGAGAAGGGTAAGAAGAAGCCAAATCCAGAACAGAGAGTACAAGTAATTAACAGGCTTAATCTTTGGAGTGTCTCAACTGCAAAGGAGCAACTGTTTCACTACCTACTCTTGTTGCTTTTACAGGTAAGCAGACAGGCTGGAACAGACAGGTAAGGAAAAGATTGCTGAAAAGATTGTTTCAAGTACATGAAATTTAACTGGAGTCCGATTTTTACAAATTCTATTTATCTTGGTTTCAAACTACCCCGCTCTACTACTCAGCTCTTTGAAAGCTTAAATAGCTAGTTACATTTTTAAAAATACAATCAAATAAAAAAAAAAAAACTATACAGGAATTTAGACACTGACTTGAGAGTTAATTATACTACAGACTCATTGTGAAATGTTTTGGGGCATAAAAATGGTATTGTCATTATGTTTTTAGTAAAAGCCTTTATCTTTTAGATACATCCTGAAATATTTGCAAATTAAATTATACTCCTGGAATTAGCTTTATAAGGTAGGGGATGGAGTGGATGGAAGTATAGATAAAGCGAGTTTATTGAAGCTGGAGAACGGGTATCTGGGAGTCCATTATACTATTCTATGTTTTTATGTGTCTTTGACATTTTCCATAATAATAATTTTTAAAGTAAAAATTATTATATGTATATGATGGAATGTTATTCAGCCTTAAAAGGTAGAAAATTCTGACATATGCTACAACATGGATGAACCTTGAGGACTTTATGCTAAGTGAAATAAGCCAGTCACAAAACAGCAAATACTGTATGATTCCACCTATATGAGGTACCTGGAGTTTTCAAAATCATAGGAACAGAAAGTAGAATGGTCGTTACTAGGGGCTAGGGGGAGAGGGAAGTGAGGAATTATTACAGTATTTGGTTGATACAGAGTTTCACTTTGGGAAGATGAAAAAAGTTCTGGAGATAGATAGTGATGATGGCTGCACAACAATGTGAATGGACTTAATGCCACTGAGCTATACACTGAAAGATGGTTAAGATGGTAAATGCTGCATTATGTATATTTTACCATGGTGAAAAAAGATATCAATTTAATTTTATAAATAAAAAGTACTACTTTTATTATGGATAGCACAAATAAAAATGAAAATAGCAATAAAATCTGAATACAGAGGATTAGAAACTAACTTTTATTCTTGAAGAAAAAGTACATCTTCTTTTTCAAAAATTTAAAAAAAAATTTTAAAAAAAGCTTTCCTCTTAGTCTTCCCTGATGGCAATTTTAGCTTTCTATTTTTTTATTTTTTTATTTTTTATTTTTTTTTTTTTTTAACATAGTTTTATCTGTCACCCAGGCTGGATAGTACCTGGGGCGATGATCATGGCTCACTGCAGGCCTCCACTCCTGGGCTTCAAGTGGATCCTTCCACCTTGAGCCTGACAACAGGCATGCATCACCACACCTAGCTGATTTTTTTCTTTTTTCTTTTTTTTTTTTTTTTTGAGACAGAATTTCGCTCTTGTTGCCCAGGCTGGACTGCAATGGCGCGATCTTGGCTCACCACACCCTCCGCCTCCCGGGTTCAAGTGATTCTCCTGCCTCAGCCTCCCGAGTAGCTGGGATTACAGGCATGTGCCACTATACTCGGCTAATTTTGTATTTTTAGTAGAGATGGTGTTTCTCCATGTTGGTCAGGCTGGTCTCAAACTCCCAACCTCAGGTGATCCACCCACCTTGGCCTCCCAAAGTGCTGGGACTACAGACGTGACCCACCACACCTAGACTTTTTTTTTTTTTTTTTGGGTAGAGACAAGGTCTTCCTATGTTGCTCAGGCTCATTTTGAACTCCTGGCCTTAAGCAATCCTCCTGCCGTGGCCTCCCAAAGTGCTGGGATTACAGGCATGAGCCACTGTACCCCATCTTTAAGTTTTGTTTTTTATTTTTTGGTTTTTTTTGAGATGGAGGCTCCGTGGCCCAGGCTGGAGTGCAGTGGTGTAATCTTGGCTCATTGCAAGCTCTGCCTCCCAGGTTCACACCATTCTGCTGCCTTAGCCTCCCCAGTAGCTGGGACTACAGGCACCCGCCACCACGTCCAGCTAATTTTTTTGTACTTTTAGTAGAGATGGGGTTTCACCGTGTTAGCCAGGATGGTCTCGATCTCCTGACCTTGTGATCAGCTGCCTCGGCCTCCCAAAGTGCTAGAATTACAGGTGTGAGCCAGCAAGCCTGGCTTAAGTTTCCTTTTGAATGTATTTTGTCTTTGAATTTACATAATAAAAAGAAAATAGAAAATGAATAAATATTATCATAGAAAATACAGCAAACACTACCATCAGACAACTTTTATTTGAACAGTTCAAGTGTGACAATTTCTGTAAGCCCACACGTCCTCCTGTTCCTAAGAACCAGGTCACAAAAGTGGGCTGTGATTTCAGCAGGGCGCCCTCCACAGCACATTCCAGTTGGTTTTCTACACTCATCTGGCATCCTAGGCACCATTGCATGTAATTCTAGCCCCTTTGGCCAAATCCCAGAAGCTTTCCCACAGAAAACAAAAACAGAAAGTGCATAAATTGACAGAGCAGCCACCCTTCAGCAATTCTAAGACAATCTAGGCTCAACGTGCCCTAGGTGGGTTCATAAACATTAGACATGTCATGTTTACATTCACTGTTTTTTCTTTTCTATTGCCTTGAAAAATAACTGGCAATACTTGGTTACTTCTAAAATGTCAAACCCCATAGAAGTAACCTAATTCTTGCACTGTTTCCCATGCACCAACCCACCACATATATCTCTAACCCAAAGCAAGCACCATGGGCTAAAAACTGAGGATTCTATGGGTCCTCTGACCTGGGCCTCCCAGGGTACCAACCTTCCAGGGACCTCACCCTTATATAGTGACCTGGCCATACTGACAGCCAACCCCTTCTGCATTCATATACCTAGGGCAAATTGTCTGGTCAATGAGCTACACACAGCACTATATGTAGCAGGCAAGACCCTGACTCGATGGGGCTGTAGCCAAGAAAAGAAGGTAGACACTGAAGATGTAAGTAACTGTCAGTGTGATGAGTTCCATGAAGGAGTGTATAGATCACTTTAGAAGCTTAGCATAGGCTATGTACTCTAGCCTGGGGTGGCAGTGGTCAGGGAAGGCTTCTCTGACAAGACACAGAATAAGGGGATCAAAGTTACAGCTCATCGTGGAGAGGAATCTTTCAGTGAAATGGCCTGACTCAGAAGGTGTCCAGACAGAAGACAGAGCACACGTGGGGGATGCCGAGGAGGACATTTGCTGCCCTAGGTGGATTGGAAGGATGTAGAGGAGCAAAGTCATCAAGAGCACAGGCTCAGGGAACAAACAGCCCTCAGGTCCCTTTCACCTTCATCACTTACTAGCCACAGAAACAGACAAGTTGCTAGACCTCAACATTATGCACAGTTTTAAACATACATGAAAATAGAATAATTTGACTAACAACCATGTTCTATTCATCACTCATCCTCAGCAATGACCAACTCATAGCCAATCTTCTTCTATTTATAACCTTATCCAGCTTGTACAACTCCATCATTATTTTGAGGCAAATGGCAAACACTGCATCATTATACCCATAAATATTTTATTATACCCATTAAAAAGGTATTTCTAGAAGATAATGACTTCTTTTAACATATTGCACAATACTATCACCATGTGTAAATGTTAGTAGTGTCTTATTGTCATCAAATATCTAGTCATTTCTAAATTTGAAAATAATAATTGTCTCATAATGTCCTAATGTTTTTTTTCTCTCTCTCTTAATGGTATCTTTGTTTGAATTAAGATCTAAATAAGGTCCTCTCATTGCATTTGGTGCTTTGCCTCTTTAAGCCTTAATTTCCTCATCTAACTGAAACCTCTTACCATACCCTTAATTTCAGAAGGGTAAGGCAGTAAAGACCATAACTAGAGAAGAGCATCTGTCTGAGGATTAGCTAGGTAGTCACTTGCAAGAAGTTCAAGGATTCTTTCCTTGGGTTCCAGTTGCCTGTTGCAATGTCCGTAGCATCCACCATAGAGGAAGGATTAGGGGTGGGTCCTGTGCCCTATTCACGTTGTCCCTCATGTTCCTCAAAGGTCTTGGCAACCTTTGTTCTCAACCCTAGCTGGTGCCCAAGCAGTTGCCCCTCTTTCAGTCTACCTGGGAACCTCTTGACTCTAACCTTCTTCCTTCACTACCAAGCTCCAGCCCTAAGCCTCGTGGGCTCTTTAAACTCTGCCCCCAACTCACCTTTTCCCACTGGGGCGTTCTCCTTCTCCCATGCATCTGTCCATGGTGGTCAGTCACTGGGTTCCGTCTTGTTTTCTCCTGAATGGAGCCAGAGATGATTTCAAATAGGTGAACATGAAGGAGGTGATGAAAGAAAACAACCCAAGCCTCAAGCACCCAGAGACATTCAGCCTTTTAGCACAGCCCCAGTGATTGTCTCGTAGTACATCACTTAGATTTACATTATTATGCCCCCAGCATCTCTGTCTCTCTCTGAGCTTTGAGTTGTCTTACAGAAGGCAAACTTCTGTTATCCAAGCTTGGTGTGAATCTCACTCATCCCAAAAGCAGGAGTTGGTGTGCGTCAGGCCCTACAAAAGGGAAATTCTGCCACATAACAATGAATTTAATAACTCCACTACACAGGTAGATATTGGTGGAATTCATGAACAAAATGAGTAAAAGGCATCAATCCTGACACTTGTGAATTTTCACTAAATATAACTATAAAACAAGTATTATTATCAGGTGATCGCTGAGGTCTCTCCCATCTAACTACCAAGCCCTAAGGCACGAAGGAGTCAAGACTGGGCTCACATGTCATGGACACTGGAAGACCCACCTCCTAGGGGACCCTGGACACGATGCCCAAAGAAGCTGTGAACTTTGCTCCCCTTCAGGTTCCTTCCTGGACTAACTGTGCTCTTCAGGAAGCAGGACATCCTGGAACTCTGGGGTGGACACTTCACATTCCAAACTCTGAACTGTGCCTGTGATCAGCCGCTTGGCTGACGTAACCACTGAATCTTTTCACCAACCCCAAGGGGGAGACAGGGCAGGATTCCTGTTCACATTTTGCAGGTGAGAAATCTGAGGCTTAGAGAAAGAATGGCATTCCCTCTGCTCAAAGCGGGAGGGAAGGCAAACCAGGACCACAGGCCCAAATCCCAGGCCAAATCTAGTTCTATTTTCCTGTTTCTTTTTCATGGTCTTCAACCCAAATGCTGGATTTTTTTCAGAATACTAAATGATACATGCCCATGATAGGAAGATTGGACAAAATACAAGAAGGAATTCCATCCCCTGTGGTTAATAGCTCTAAACATTTTGAAGTCATTTACCTCTGTCTGGTCATTTTTATACATGTGTATTTTTATGTAATTGAGATCATATTGTATGTGCACATTTATATCTTATGATTCACTTAATTTTATATCATAACTATACCTATCATGTTACTAAAAACTTGTTGACATCATTTTAATGTGTGAATAATTTTCCATTTTACCAATATGCCATAATTTTTTTTTTTTTTTTTTTTTTTTTTTTTTTTTGAGATAGAGTCTTGCTCTGTCACCCAGGCTAGAGTACAGTGATGCAATCTCGGCTTATTGCAACCTCTGCCTCCTGGGTTCAAGCAATTCTTCTGCCTCAGCCTCCCGAGTAGCTGGATTACAGGCACCTGCCACCATGCCTGGCTAATTTTTTGTATTTTTTAGTAGAGATGGGGTTTCGCCATGTTAGCCAGGCTGGTCTTGAACTCCTGACCTCAGGCGATCCGTTTGCCTTGGCCTCCCAAAGTGCTGGGATTACAGGCATGAGCCACTACACCCATCCTATGCCATAATTATTGATTCTACCATTTATTGGTGGTTACTCTGTTTCCAATGTTTGTTTTACAAATAATGATGAGATGAACATTTTTGTTGAGAAAATGATCCAGTCTTCGATTATTTCCTTAGGGTTGAATTCTAGAAAGAGACTGTTGGCTCAACAGGTATCTGTACCACAAAGCTCTTACTGGTGGATCCTCAAGGAAAGCTCTATCATGTTGATACAGCTGTCATTCAGAAATAAAGTGACTTCTAAATAAGCTAAGTAAATTCAATAGAAAATCATATTCTTTAACTTTTCAAAATATACTTTCTGTATTTTGAAATGTATTGGTCTAATATCTGATAGTTTCAGTAGATGTAGAATTTAATAAATATTCCAGATGAAATGTAGTGAAGGTATTAGGAGATCATGCTAAATTTCTAGGTGCCATTAGAATAAGTTAAATGGCTTCTATTGTATCTAAGCTGACCAGGCAGCAGAGATCCACAAGGATGGGTCTCATAGCAACTTTGCCAGCCCTAACCCATCCTTCTTAAGTTCAGACTTGAATAACCACCTGCCTATCTGACATCTGTAATTGGATGTGTCATAGAATCTTCCAATTTAATTTAATATTAATCTAAAACATTTACTCTTAGTTTCTCAAGTCTCCTCTTCTAATGTATTCCTTCCCAATTTTTCCCACGTAAGTAAATAAAAGCATCACCACTCACCTGGCTGCTCAGGACAAAACTCTGTGGAGCATTCTACATTCCCCCATTTTCTACATGTAATGCATCAGGTAGTCCTTTAACATATATCCTAACTGGGCTGGGCGCAGTGGCTCACGCCTGTAATCCCAACACTTTGGGAGGCCAAGGCAGGAGGATGACCTGAGATTGGGAGTTCGAGACCAGCCTGACCAACGTGGAGAAACTCCATTTCTACTAAAAAAATACAAAATTAGTGGAACACAGTGGCACACACCTGTAATCCCAGCTACTCAGGAGGCTGAGGCAGGAGAATTGCTTGAATCCAGGAGGCGCAGGTTGTGGTGAGCCGAGATCCTGCCATTGCACTCCAGCCTGGGCGACAAGAGCAAAACTCCATCTCAAATATATATATCTCCAAATTGAACTCATTCGGTCAGTGTACCTGCTTCCCTGCAGGCCAGACTTCACATTTCATGGCATGTCTCTCCCCAGCTCAAAACCTTCCGGTGGTGTCCCATCACACTTGAGAATCAAATCCATACTCTCATATAATCTGCATCCTGTCCACCTCTTGAAATTATCTCCCACCCACTCATCCCACCTTCCCTGCCCTCCAGCCACACTGATATCACTGCTGATTCTCAAATAGCCAAGCCCCTTTCTGCTACAAGACTTGGAATGTGCTTCCTCCAGTTCGTCACACTGTGGCGATCCTTCACATTGCCCAATTCTCCGCATGAGGGCTCCTTCTCATGTCCCTAAGATTGACATCCTCCCATTGCTTCCCAGCTGCTACTGTTTTATTCTTCCCCATAACACTCATTACCCCCGACAATCTATTTATTTATTTGTTTATTGACTAACGCCCCATTAGAATGTTCATTCCATGGGGGAAGGGGCTCCATCGGTTGTATTCGTACCTAACACACAGTGCCCAGCAGCACAGAGCACAGTTCAGTGCTTAACACATAATCATGCTCAACAAATATTTTGTGAATAAATGAATGAGGTAGAAAGCCTTCACTATGAAGAATGTGCATTACATTCACTTTGGCTTATCACAGAGAAGGACAATGAAAAGGTCATTCTCTGCTACTTGAACTACCATTAAGGGGAAGTAAACTATAAGGGCCTTGTAAAGCATAAGTCTCTAGACAAATAGAAATTATTATCATTACATTAATGTAGTGGCATGCTAGATGCTCTGTGCTCTGTAAAAACGGACAGGACCAGGCCAGGCGTGGTGGCTCACGTCTGTAATTCAGAACTTTGGGAGGCCGAGGCAGGAGGATCACGAAGTCAAGAGATCAAGACCATCCTGGCCAACATGGTGAAACCCTGTCTCTACTAAAAGTACAAAAATACAAAAATCAGCCAGGCATGGTGGCGTGAACCTGCAGTCCCAGCTACTTGGGAGGCTGAACTCTGGAGGCGAAGGTTGCAGTGAGCCAAAATCGTGCCACTGCACTCCAACCTGACAACAGAGGGAGACTCCGTCTCAAAAAAAAAAGAAAAAGAAAAAGAAAAGGACAGGACCCAGTCTCTGCTCACGTGGATAAAGACATCAGACAGTTTAGATGCTCACAGAAGGCTTTTACCAAGAGAAATAGTTTGTTGTAGGTACACTAAATTTCTGAGAATACTGGAGGATTATTTAAAGAGAGCATTTAGAAAGGTCATCATTGCCATTTTGAGAATAGAACTTTGAAAATTAGTTTTCTTTTTAAATGCAAATAGAAAATTCATGTCTATCAAAAAGTAGCTATATGTGTCAAAACTGAATACTTAGTCAATAAAGTTTAAGTTACCGTTACAGAGAATAATAAGTTACAGAGAAATCACATTACTGATTTCTCTGATTTGTACCATGAAATTATCTAGTTGCTATAAGTACACAATGGCATCTAGTAGACATTCGAATGAACTACAAATCCTTGGAAGGTCAATTCAGACAAGCAAGTGTCATCTCATCCATATTACCATATGGTTACCAGACTTCCGGATCTTACAGCCAGTGTAAATTTTAATGGAATTATATGGGATTGCCAAGATTTTATCTTGTCTAATTAGGTTGTTAAACAACAATAGCTAATACCACCTACTACTAAAAAAAGACATTATAACACCTCCTGAAATAGAAAGAACATAATCCTGGAATAAAGAAAATGTACTTCAAATTGCAAATATTTAATTTTATTTTTAAAATGTACCACATTGCCTTTTTTTCTCATTTAGAAAATGAAACCTGGATTTTTTTTTTTTTTTTTTTTTTTTGAGACAGCATCTTGCTCTGTCACCCAGGCTGGAGTACAGTGGCACAATCACAGCTCACTGCAACATTGACCTCCTGGGCTCAATTGATTCTCCTGCCTCAGCCTTCCAAGTAGCTGGGACCACACATGCACACCATCACGCCTTGCTAATTTTTAAATTATCTGTAGAGACAGGGTCTCCCTATGTTGCCCAGGCTGGTAACTCCTGGGCTCAAGAGATCCTCCCACCTCAGCCTCCCAAAGTGCTGGGATTATAGGCATGAGCCACCGTGCCTGGCTGACACCTGGAAAATTTTATAGACAGGTAGGTACCAATACATAGGCTGGTATATGGGAACTGCTGCTCAGTTAATGATTCCTTCTGCATCCTTCGATTGAATATTCCCAGCAGTGGAGAGGTGCTATCAAAAAGCTACCTCCATCCAGTTCTGATGGATAGGAGGTTTCTCTTTAATGTAGGGTAAAGTTGGCAGTCTCCACCTTTTGGTTCTGGTTTTGGCCTAGAGCCCTCCATGAAGAAGGCTAAATCTTTTTTATTTAGATGTGTGAAAGCAGCTCTCAAACCCAATCCCAACTCCTATAAGTTCTTCCTAGACTGAATCCCCAGTTCCTTCAGCCAGTTCCTAAACCATTCACTGGCAGAGCAGTAAGGTACACGTTCTAGCCTTTGAGTGGTCTGGTTCCTACAAACTAAAGATCGTAGACATAGAGGCCGGGCACAGCGGCTCAGACCTGTAATCCCAGCACTTCTGGAGGCCAAGGCAGGTGAATCACTTGAGCTCAGGAGTTTGAGACCAGCCTGGGCAACATGGCAAAATTCTGTCTCTAGAAAAAATACAAAAATTAGCTGGGCACGGTGGTGTGTGCCTGTAGTCCCAGCTACTCAGGAGGCTGAGGCGAGAGGATCGTTTGAGCCCAGGAGGCAGAGGTTGCAGTGAGCCGAGATTTCACCACTGCACTCCACCCTGGGCGGCGAGAGTGAAACCCAGTCTCGAAAAGAAAAGAACATAGTCATTTGTGAAAAGACCTTTGAAGATTAAAAATCTGAAAACTTCTTTTACCAACTTAGAGCAGTATAAAAGCTTACTTATTTATCAACCTTCTTGGCAGCTGGGAAGACAAGCATGCATGAAACCACAGCCTCTTCTATTCCAAATGTGTCATCCATTATCACTAGATGCAGTTGCCTCCCCCACACCCTCTGAGTCACTGGGTAATGCTACGGTCTTTCATTTTCACCTTCATTACAAACCTTTCAAGGATTCTTGCTAGTGGCCCTTGCTTTCACTCATTCTATGAAATAGAATGAGTATTCCAGTGAAGTGAGCAGAGAAGTTTGGCTTTACGGATAAAAGAGGGCTGAAGAAAGCAGAAACAGGGAACAAAAAGCAGATTGGTCATTTCAAAGCTGCTTCCCTTACAGGGTTAAAGCAGAGGGCACTTTTTATTGTGCTGATTCGGGGTGATTGGAATCTCCTGTGTTTTTGGAAAACTGCCTCATTTCAAAGTCCAGTTTGATGACTTGGCAGTTAGCACAGGTGACTCCGTTCTGGTTTGATCTGGTCTGCTGTGGCCAGTGTAGGAGGCTCGTCCAAAACAATGGCCTCCTCTAAACTATTTAACAGAATACAATGCATTGGTATGCTGTTTAATTTGTTTCAGCTATGAGTGATAGAAAACCACATATCAATAGTGGTTTAAATAAGACTGTTTTGCTTTGGTATAAAAGCCTAGAAGAAGTCTGTATAGGACTGATACGGGCTCCCACAGTATCAGGACCCCAGGCCCCTTTTATCTTACTGTTCCCCCAAATGTGGCTTCTACTCCCAAGCCACTCTGTTCCAATCTGACTTATGTGGCTCCAGCCATTATATCCACATTCTGGCCAGATGAAGGAGAAAAAACAAAGAAGAGTATTCCACCTCTATTTAAAGACATTTCCCAGAAGTCACACACCACTTCTATTGGCCATTCCTAGTTCCAAGAGGGACTATGTTGATGTTACTGTTATTTTCTAATAAGGAAAAAGAGGAAAACTGAGGTTAGGAGGCAGGTAGCCCCCTGTGCACAGGGTCAGAGATAAAGTCAAATGATCACTGATGCAGCTCTGGTGATCAGCCCCTCTGAAAAATCACCAAACTTAACACCATATCCTAAGGACTCCATACCTACAACCCCCTAAAATGAAATCAATGAAAATGAGCAGTGGCCAAAATTGGGACCCGTGAGAATGTATCCAGTAGGATCATGATCAGTCAAGCAAATGGGTTTAACTTGAGTTTCCTGGATTTGTGTTTTGTTTTGTTTTGTTTGAGATGGAGTCTCCCTCTGTTGTCCAGGTTGGAGTACAGTGGCACAATCTTGACCCACAGCAACCTCCACCTCCCGGGGTCAAGTGATTCTCCTGCCACAGCCTCCCGAGTAGCTGGGATTACAGGTGCGTGCCACCACACCCAGCTAATTTTGTATTTTAGTAGAGACAGGTTTTCACCATGTTGGCCAGGATGGTCTCGATCTCTTGACCTCGTGATCCGCCTGCCTCTGCCTCCCAAAGTGCTGGGATTACAGGCGTGAGCTACCACGCCCAGCCGGATTTGTGTTTTTATGCAGGAATTCCTTCCCAGCATTTCTCAGAAATATTATATTTTTCCAAATGTCAGTTTCCGAGAAAAAGAAGTTAAGATAGGTTCCTAGATAGGAACCTGGTAAAAGTGTTCTCGTGTGCTAATTAAAGCTTAGCAATCAACATGTTGAACTAGATGTGACTAGTTCAAAGGAATCCACTGACACCAAATCAAAGGCGAGAGTAGAAAATACTGAGGCACCCATCAGAAAGTTAAGTTCTGAATGGAACTGGGGAGTAAAGGAGAGAAAAGGCCATCATCTAATCAGTCTTCCGACTGCTGTTGCCAGGGTAGAGGCAGTGGTGGGCTAGAGCTGGCTCAGGAAGAGCCAGTTGTGTGCCGCTCTTCCCAGCTCTCAGTGACACCACCTTGGTACCTGGGTGTTGACCATCGTGAGAGCGGTTATGCCTCCCCTCAGAATCTGGCAAACCCTACATATCAGGGCTTTTTTTTCCCCCCCCAGGACAGTCAGTTTACCAGCACACACTGGTTACAAGTGTGCATTTGTGACCTGGTCTGCTTCTAATGGTAAGTCATTTTTGCAAATAAAACAAATATTGGTAAGTTTGTACACACAGGATACTTATACAAGTCCTATGAGCAGTGTCGGAAAAAATAACAAATTTTGAAAGGAAAATAAGTCTTGAAATTGGCAATTCCAACAAAGTGATTCTGTGAACTTTATTAGTGAGTCTGAATGTTAGTTATTTGAACACTTCCCAATAATGATTGCTGGCATTTCGACGTGTTGAATATTCACTATAGGCTACAGTTCTTTGTAAATACTTTAACAGAAGAGATGCAAAAAGAAGACATTATTGCTGTTGTAGAACACTCCAAAAGGAAATCAGAAATTGCTCTAAAATCTGAATTAGTAAGAGCAATATTGATCTCAACGGCAAAATCAAGACCAGAGTAAGCAGACCAAAAGTAAAATAAAATAAAGCATCATTTAAAAGGAAATGAGCTTCTATGAAGCAACATGTACCCTAATGGCTAACTTGAAGACGTTAGGGGCACACTCAACCAACATCAATGAAAAATGAAAAACAAAAAGTTTTCTACATCTAGAATATTTTCACAAAACAAAGATCAAAACTATCAATTAAAGTGTTGTGTTTTAAAAGTTCATTTTAAAAATAATAACTTTTGGCCGGGCACGTGGCTCAAAGCCTGTAAGTCCCAGCACTTTGGGAAGGCCGAGGCGGGGGCCGGATCAACAGAGGTCAGGAGATCGAGACCATCCCTGGGCTAACACGGTGAACGCCCGTCCTCTACTAAAAAAAATACAAAAAACTAGCCCGGGGCGGGGTGGCGGGCCGCCTGTAAGCCCAGCTAGCATCAAGGGAGGGGCTGAGGCAGGGAATGGCATGAACCCGAGAGGCCCGGAGTTTGCAGTGCGAGGCTGAGATCCTGGCCCACTGCACTCAGCCCTGGTGAACAGAGCGAGCTCGCATCCCTCAAAAAAAAAAAAAAAAAAAAAAAAAATATATATAGTTAATACTGATATATATTAACTTTTAACATTAAATGTGCTATTATTTTCCATTTTAAGTGATTTTATTTGGCATTTATTTTGCAATAATGTTCCCTCCTTTTAATGTGTTCTATAGCCAGTACCTATCTCAGGTGGAGATAATTTTTACGTTATTGAAATAACCTTGTCACAACATATTGGTTCATAATAATAAACCATAAGGAAAAAGTCTGAAACTTTTAGCATCAATTTGTCACTGACAATTATTAACTGTTTATTATTCTGGTCACTCATTATTTAAAAGCACGTAAATGTAATGTTATAGAAAATATGAGCCAGGCGCAGTGACTCACACCTGTAATCCCAACACTTTGAAAGGCTGAAGCAGGAAGATAGCTTGAGGCCAGGAGTTCAAAAACCAGCCTGATCACATAGTAAGACCCTGTCTCTACAAAAGAAGAAAACAAAATAGCCAGGAGTACCCTAATGGCTAACATGAAGACGTTAGGGGCACACTCTATAGGCATGTACCTATAGTCTCAGCTACTCAGGAGGCTAAGGAAGGAGGGTCACTTGAGCTCAGGAGTTCGAGGCTGCAGTGAGCTATGATGGTGCCACTGTACTCCAGCCTGGGTGACAGAGTAAGATCCTGTCTCAAAGAAACAAACAAAAAAATGTAGCGTATAGTTTCAAGAATGCTCACGAATTCCCAGAAATTTCAATTTCTCATTCCTGAATACTGAACAGAAGTATTAGTTGGGAATTTGGAAACATTATTCTGGAGCTTTCAAACCTTTTAAAGCAGCAGACCCCTTTTTATCAAGCAAAATCTGCCTGGGGAACAGAAGATATAAAAGAGGCAAAAAGGAGGCTCTGGCTGAAGGAGAGGGGAGAATAAGGTCCTGTGCTGAACTTCGCAACTGGTCTGTTGAGTGACTTGTGGTGGGGTCCGTCACTTTTGCATCTCTAAGTCTTGGTTTCCTCATCTGTAAACTGCAGTTAATTCAGCCTGCTCTACTGGGCCCCGAGCCTTGTTATGGGAGACAACTGAGAGATACCTGGGAAAGAGCGTTGTAAACTTAGGACTCCTTGAAGGCCATTATGTGCCAGACAGATGTCAATGTCGCTATTCCGAAGCTCTGCACTGACCTCAGAGGGTTTGCAGCCTCACTGAGGAGAGGGGACGTCCACACACTGGATACAACCCTTGTCATAGAAGTAAGATGGGCAGAGCTGGGACCGGAGCCCTGAACTCCAGTGCCTCCTCCCGGCCGCTCTCCTGGGACCATCTCTCTGCCAGTGTTTGTCTCTTTTATGGGCTGGGGCTCCAGGGTGTAAACAACACCCTGAGTTTAGAGTGCAGTCATTCTGTAAGTAGCCAGGATCAGGCTGTAAAACAGAAAATGTTATCCCTCACATAAAATTATGGATTATGAAAAGGGAGTGTGAGTTTTGAGGAAGTTCAAAGTTCACTGAAATGGAGGCAAGAAAGTTATATTTTAGTCTGGAAGTGCCATAAAATGTAAAGGAATATGTCAGTTCCCCTTTCAGAACTTCAGCTCTCACCTCCGTAGAGGCCAGCAGGGCTTGAATGACTCCACTTTTCCACTCAGAAGATCCACAGTGTCTCATTCCCCAGATGAGCTCACGCAGAAAAAGAACTCAAGTTGGTCCATCTGCTTCCTGAGTGGCCTTGCTAAGTGAAGCTCTGGTCTCCCTCATCCCAGGGAGTCCTTTTTGCAAATAACAGTTGTTTGTCACAGAACAGTATAGTCAAGTTTGCTTTCTTAACCTGTACTATCTTAAGAAAAAAGTTATTATGTGTTAAAATAGAAGGCCATTGATTTGAATTAGGCTCCTTTACTGAGCCCAGCAGACCAAACCAATATGAAGCCATCATGCTTAATGAAACGAGTTATTTTAGGAATGTATTCTTGCAAATGGTTGAGGTTCAGTAAGTCGCACAGCTGAACTTAATGAATTACAGTAGGTCAGCTGAGTTGTATAAGGTAAGACGTTTAGATAGAACTAATCAACCAATTAAGCTGTAACCAATTAAGTTGTCTCTGTAATTCGCTTCTGTTCTCTATATACAAATGTTGCCTAATCATGGTGTTGGCCGGAGTTCTCTGAACCTGTTTTGGTTCTGGGGGCTGATTCCTAAATTGTTTTTTGTTTCTCTTTGTTTTGAATAATTTTAATTGCTCAAGTAAACTGTTGAACTTAATTAGTCTAAGGATTTTTCCTTTTAACATTGTAATGAAAAGGAACACATGCTTGTTCAAATAAGGTCAAACAGGACAGAAAGATGTGAAGTAAAACGTAAGCTTCCTCCTTCCCCCAAGCCTGTCCCCCAGAGGCCATCACATCCTTCCTGATGTTTTCCTAGGTTCATACAAACACATATGCATATGTGTAATTTAGGAGTTTTTTTGTTGTTGTTGTTCTTATTTTTGTTTTCTTGAGGAGGAAAAGTATTTTTGTTTGTTTGTTTTGTTTTATGAGACCATTCTGTAACTTGCTGTTTTTTCTCTATGTATAAAAGGCAGTTTCCAAGTCAGTACATTTTTGTAATGGCTGCCTATTATTCCATTTTTTTGTGGCTGTATCATGATCTTTATATCTTTCCCAGTTGATGGGTACTTGGATTTTTATAATGTTTTGCTAATAGAAACAATACTATAAGAACATCCTTGGACATACATGCTTGCACACTTGCGCAGGTGCTTGTGTAGGGTAAGGATAAGGATGGCTGGGTTTGCACATTGCCCGACACCTGATACAGGGCCTGACAATTGCCACATTACCACTCTCATCCTACTCAGAAAGAAGTGTAATTTCCGACTCCCATCCCTATCTCTAAGGTGGTCAGCCCACCCATACTCCAGACCCAACAGCCTTCTTCAGCTCTAAGACCTGATCCCCTCAGAGGCCACCTTTCTCTTGTTTCTTGGTGGCCAGGAATAGATTTAACTAGAGGAGCTAATTCAAGGCTAAGTCTTTGTGAGCACTAATGGTTGAGCTAAGAATACTCTGTTGCTATAACAACTTAGCATAAATATAGTGGCTTAAAACAACACAAATGCATTATCTTATAGTTTTGGAGATCAGAGTCCAAAATAGGACTCACTAGGCTAAAATCAAGATGTTGGCAGGGCTATGTTCCCATCTGGAGGCAACTGGGGAGAATGCATTTCCTTGTCTTTTCCTTTCTGGTTTCTAGAGACTCACATTCTTTGGCTGGTGGCCTGCTTCTGTCTTCAGGTCTTTCTTGCATCACCTGCCCTGACTCCTCTGCCCCCCTCCTCCACAGTGAAGGGACATTTCTTACTGCAATGGGCTTGCCCAGATAATCTGGGATAATCTTATTTAAGGTCAACTGATTAGTAATTGTGATTTCATCTGCAATCTTAATTCCCCTTTGTGAACACATTTTCTCAGCTTCTAGGGATTAGGACATGGACATCTTTGAGGGACTATTATTATGCCTACCACAGATAGCGAACTCTGAAGGTGGGAACAGAGGCCCACCCAGTAGCCCTCTAAGGAGTTAGGTCTGTGTCCAAGAAAGAGCCGTCTGGCAGCTGGGTGGGCAGGGGTGAGGTGAGGCCAGGGAGGCCCCTGAGGAGATGACATGGTGAGGTCTGCGCAAGGACAGTGACAGTGGGGATGATGGAGGACATGGGGTGGGCCAGTTGACCGGCACCTGAAATAGGAGGCAACCACCCCTTGCCTTGGGCCAGGCCCCACACCAGGGCTGTGGCTGTGCTTGTATCTCAGGAGGACAAGGACAGAGGGACCCTGTATGAGCCACCACAGCCCTGGCTTCCTAAGTGGGGTCCATAAGCAGCTGACAAGGCCTCAGCCTGGAAGTCATAGGTAGTTGCCAGGAATCCCCTCCCCAGCTATGGACCCTGCTGTCTCCCTCCACTGCTGGGATGGGGAAGAGTTGCCTTGGCAGGCTCCTCAGCCTTGCCTGAACTGGGGACCCGGGATTAGGAGCCCTACCCTGTTCCAGGAGGTGCAGGCTGGGTATGGGTACAGCCAGGCCTCTCACTCAGGCTAGTGAGCCCCAGGCCGCTCCCTCTACTCTCCTCAGCCCACCCAACCTGCCCAGAAGCACCAGCAGCCACCCCAACACCCAGAGTCCAGTGTTCCTGGAAACTTGGTAAACCCCCATTCCCTGCAACTCCCCAGCCTTGCCTACCTCAGCCATGTGAATTAGGCAGAAGAGGGGTGTGAGTGTGTGTGTGTGCATGTCCTTATCATTGTATCTGTTCTGAGAAATTCATCTGCCCCCATTTTTGTGTCTGTGTCTGACTGTGTTTTGTATCTCTATCTTAGATTGGAGTTGGTTTGTTTTATAATTTTTAAAATCATTTTTGTTCCTTTGTTAGGTTATTGCTGTTTCTTATTCAAGAGCAAACCATTCATTATGAGAAATTCAGACAAACACAAAGGGAAAACATTTAAAATGCACAAATAGGCACGGTGGCTCAAGCCTGTAATCCCAGCACTTTGGGAGGCTGAGGCGGGCAGATCACCTGAGGTCAGGAGTTCGAGACCAGCCTGGCCAACATGGTAAAACCCCGTCTCTACTAAAGACACAAAACTAGCCAGGTGTGTTGGTGCCTGCCTGTAATCCCAGCTACTCGGGAGGCTGAGGCAGGAGAATCACTTGAACCCAGGAGGCAGAGGATGCAGTGAGCCGAGATCGTGCCACTGCACTCCAGCCCAGGCAAAAAGAACAAAACTCTATCTCAAAAAAAAAAAAGATAGTAAGAAAATAAAAAATAAAATAAAATGCACAAACAATCCCACCCACCTAGAGACAATGGCCTATCAACACCTCGGCATACAGCTCCTCCACATCGTCTTCTATGCATCTAAGTGTGCAGCCACATTTATAGTCCTCTAATTTCCTTTTAATTTACCAATACAAGATAAACGCCCTTTCAGGTTAATGAGTTTAAATTTACCTCATTGTTGTTACGCCTGCCTAGCGTTTGATTCTGTGGCTGTGCTGCGATTTGCCAGCCCAGCCCCCTCCTGTTGGTGTCGAGGTGATTTCTAACTTTTCACTATTACCAATATGCTGGATGGAGGCACTGGGCAAGGGGTGCAGGTCTCTGTCTTCAACTGAGTCTGCCTTTTCAAATGTCATGTCCTCAGGAGAACAGGGACCTGGCAAGTTACAATGACCCTTTTCTACTGCCGGGAACAACTGGTTTCCTTTAAGGAAGGTACTTTTCCAGAAAAGGTGTTATTTCAAGGCCTCCTAGATTCCGGAATAAAGCCTGTCCCAGCAAGAAACGCCACCCGGGTTTCAGGTCCAGGAATGCAGAGAAAGGGCGAGGGTTGGAGGAGGTGGGGAGGGGGCAGGCGGGGCAAGGCAGACCTCTTTCCCTTGACTGCTCCTGACAGCTGTGTTCCCAGGATCTTCACTCTCACATATCCTCTAGACAAGCCAGGATGGGATTCTCATCTTCTCCATACAGCCAGGGAAACTGAAGCCCAGCAAATGAGTGGCAGAGGTGGGGCTTGGATTAGCCTTTCCACGTCCCAGTGGGGCTGGGACGGGACTGAGCAGGGTTCTCCCTGCCCTTTGCCCCATGTAGAGCTGACAGAAGCCCCAGGAGGTGAAGGGGAAGCAAGACCCGTTGCTCCGAGAGGCACGACCTGTATCTCTGCAGGTGCAAAGCCTTAGGAAGGCCTTAAGCAGGCTGGGTCAGGACTGATGGCTGTTAACCCTTAATTCCAGTCCTCCACAGAAGTTTACTCTATGGGGGAGGCTTCCTGGACTGCCCATTAGAACTGTAGAGGGCAAAGACCTGCTTCTTCTTCAAGTCAAAGATGCAGATGGGGCCGGACATGGTGACTTACACCTGTAATTCCAGCATTTTGGGAGGCCAAGGCCAGTGGATCACTTGAAGCCAGGAGTTTGACACCAGCCTGGCCAACATGGTGAAACCCCTACTCTGCAAAAAAAAATACAAAATTAGCCAGGGGCAGTTGTGTGCACCTTTAATTCCAGCTACTCAGGAGGCTGAGGCACGAGAATCGCTGGAACCCGGGAGGCAGAGGTTGCAGTGAGCTGAGATCGTACCACTGCACTACAGCCGGGGCAACAGAACCAGACTCTGTCTCAAAAAAAAAAAAAAAAAAGCAGATGCGTAGGTGCCAGCAAGGCTTTTGCTCAGGTGAACCGGGGGCAAATCAGATCCCCTGGCTCCCTTCCTCCTGAAGATATGAACAGGGCTCCTGAGAATTGGTTGGGTGCAGATATCACTTATGGAGGAAAATGACAGCTTAGCATTGTTCTGCAGATTTGGTATTCGCCCAAAGTGGCTCACAGCGTGGGGGCTCAGTTCCCTCATCTGTAAAATGGAGGCGATGGAGTTGCTGTAAACACTCATGAGAGGACACAGAGGAAGCACGATGTGCCTGGTGTGTCATAAAAGTCCAGTAAATGGGCCGGGCACGGTGGTTCACGCCTGTAATCCCAGCACTTTGGCAGGCCGAGGCAGGCGGATCACGAGGTCAGGAGATCGAGATCATCCTGGCTAACACGGTGAAACCCTGTCTCTACTAATACAAAAAGTTAGCGGGGCGTGGTGGCGGGCGCCTGTAGTCCCAGCTACTCCGGAGGCTGGGGCAGGAGAATGGCGTGAACTCGGGAGGCGGAGCTTTCAGTGAGCCGAGATCGCGCCAGTGCACTCCAGCCTGGGCGACAGAGCGAGACTCCATCTCGATAAATAAATAAATAAATAAATAAATAAATAAATAAATAAATAAGTCAGTCCAGTAAATGGAACCAGCAAGAGAAGTAGAATGAATGGAGAGAACGCTTGGTTTGGAAGCTCGGAGGCCTGCGTGCAAGTGTGGCTCCGCCCCAGATTCCAGGGTGACCTTGCACAGCCGCTTCCCTCACTGCCGCCAGATAAGCACTCCTGGCTTTGCTGCATGTTGGCGCCAGCCTCAGTTTTGTCCCTGCACAGCCACCTCCTGCCCTTGGGGACAGTAGAAGAGGCCACGGTCACAGAGAGAGGCTTCTGCTGCCCTGTTGCTGGGCCCCTCCCACTTCTTACACAGCAGGCGGCACTGGGGAGAATGGCAGGAGTACCTGGGACCAACACGCACCACAGCATACAAAAATACACATACACTCACTACACACATACAGCTTACACACACATCACAGCATACAAAAATACACACACACACTCACCACACATACAGCTTATACACACACCACAGCATACAAAAATACACACACACTCACTACACACATACAGCTCACACACACACCACAGCATACAAAAATACACACACACTACACACATACAGCTTACACACACACCACAGCATACAAAAATACACACCACACACACTACACATCTACAGCTTACACACCACATACACATCATACACACTCAAAACACACTACACACATACAACACACACCTTACACATATATACCATATACACACTTACACCGTATACACCCCACATACACTCACGCAAAACACACTAACATACAAAACACACACACTACACACATACACCTTACACACACACCACACACATCACATACACACCACACACACACCACAACATGCACTCACACTACACACACTACACACAGTTTATGCACACACCACACACACACCACATGCACATCTGGTGTGAACGTGTGTAGGGGGCTCCCCACTTCCCTCCACTCAAAGCGTCCTCATCACCGACACCCCTCACGCTGCAAAGCGCAGGAGCCTCATCTCGGCTCCCCTGTCCAGCTCCCTGTGCTCTTGCCCGGCGGGTCCGCCCTCTCCGAACCCTCTTCCCCTCCATAGGGTTGCCAGATAAAATGCGGGGTGCCCAGTTGTACTTGAATTTCAGATAGACAATGAACAATGTTTTAGTGTAACTATGACCCAAATGTTGCATGGGACATATTTATACTAAAACGAATTCGTTACCTGTCTGAAATTCCAATTTAACTGGATGTCCTGTCTTTTTATTTGCCAAATCTGGCAACCCCACATCCCCAGTTCTCTGCTCCCCACTCTCCCCATCTTCCTGTCTCAACTCCTGTTGCTTTTCCTCGGCCCCTCTCTTTGTCAGCCCATTCCAGGGTGCTGGCCTTGGCAACCCTCTTTTTTCGAACTCCTGCTCTCCTGGGACGGCTTCTTCCACCCCTTGGATCCACCTCCACGTGGCGCTGGCCTCATTAGCATCCTCCAAGGACCTTCTCTCCAGCTCCTGATACAGGAGCCACCCTCCCTGCAGCGACAGCATGTTGCCACACTGCAAGTACCTCCAGAGGCTGGGCCTGCCAGCCTGGCGAGCAAAGCTGCCTCTCTGCTGCCTACGTCATCCACTGCCCGGAAACATGCTGGCCAGATGTGGCCAGAAGTGCTTCCCCAGGAGCCGGCTCTTGTCCAGCCTCATCTCCTTGTGCCTGGCCAAGCTGAGCTGCTGACCTCCTTCCCCCATATGCGCTCAGAACCCCATTCATGCTGTTCCCCTGCCCGCAGTACCTCCCCCAAATTCTGCTTTCTGAAGTCCCCTCTCTTCTCCAAGTCCAGCTCACAAGGCCTCCTCCTCCCAGCTCCGCTTCCTTCCCCGAGCACCTACAGTGTGTTATCTGCAGGCTTATCTAGGTGTCCACGGGGTCCAAATGTCCAGTTGACCCCCACGTTCCCTTGGCAGGGCTGGGTACACAGTCAGTGCCCAGGCAGTGTTTACTGAATGGAGGAGTGAATGAATATGTGAATGAATGCATGGGTAAGTGAGGCGGCATCTACTCCAGGAGGAGACGGATGGGTGGGTGGATGGGTGGGCAGATGGGCAAGTGAACAAACGAAGAGCATGCCAGGCTTGGCAGACGGCCTGTCTCCTGCAGAGGGAAGCCGGGCTCCCTCCCCATGCCCACTTCATCAGCACTTTGTTTCCACAGCCCTGTGATTCCAGCCTGCAGACCCTCCCGGACCGACGTAGTGAGCGCTGTGACCACACAGTACAAGAGCAGAGCCCTGGGCCTGGCTCCTGGTGAAGGGTGCCTGAGCTGGAGCAGAGCTGACTCTGGTGGAGGAGAGGGGGAGACTGAGGCCCACTCTTCTCCCTTCCAGATCTTGCACAGCCGTCTCTCCCATCATGAATCTCCTGCGCCCAGGTTTTTCTTTGTGTCTGGACACACTCACCCACCTCTGACCAGTCCCGTTTCTTCCAAGAACAGGACCCCACTGAGTTCCTATGGAGATGTGCTGCCCAGGTCCCCTTTAAAGGAAGGACTTCGGCCAAATGCAATGGCTCACACCTGTACCCCCAACATTTTGGGAGGCCAAGGTGGGAGGATCACTTGAGGCCAGGACAGTTCGAGACCAGGTTTGGAAACATAGTGAAATCCCATCTCTACAAGAAAAGGATGTTTTAATTAGCTAGGCATGGTGGCATGCACCTATAGTCCCAACTACTCAGGAGGCTGATGTGGGAGGATTGATTGAGCCTGGAATTCAAGGCTGCAGTGAGCTATGATCACACCACTGCACTCTGGCCCAGGTGGCAGAGTGAGTGAGATCCCATCTCCTAAAATAAAATAGAAGAAATAATAATAATAAAATAGAAAGGAAGGACTTCAAGGCCTGCCTCGGCTGCAGAGAGCTGCCCTGGCTGAGGTTAGACCCTGGGGGAGGGGAAGGACTCAGACTGAGCAAAGCTGTGGAGATATTAAGGGCCTGCATCACGGTTTGACTTCTTCCTCCACCCAGTCTTGCTTCTTCCCTCTTCCCCTTAAAGGTGTTAATCCCTGATAAATATCTTGCACCCAAACTTTGTCTCACTGTTGCTTTTAGAGAACACAGCCCTCAAAAGTTATCTTCCCTCCATCTCCAGGGCCTCCCCACACATGCCAGTTCCCTTCTCTGTGCATCTCTGAAGGCCCTGTGTGGGGGGCTGGTGTCAGGAGTGTCCAGGACATGGTCCCAGGACCTCCTGGACCTGGGCTGAGCCCCGCCCACCATGCTCCTCCACTTCCTTCTCTGTCAGCTTCACTGTCTCCCCGCCCCTTCCCACCCCCTGCCCCCACACCTCTCCAGCTCCAAGCCACTCTCTCTGAGAGCCCTTCCCCTAGCAGCCACATGGCAAGGGCAGCCTGTCTGGACACCCTTAGAGGCCAGAGCCCCCCTAAAGCTCAGTCCTGCCCTCCTCAACAAACAGGTCCTGGGAGAGCCATCTATTCAGGGCTGGATACAGACATAAGAGCCAGGAGGCTCACAATTTTGCACCCTTCCAACCAAATTCCTTAAATATAGCACAGCATTTATTCCATGGCCACGGGAGAATGGGTTTTCTGTTAATAAAAACTGAATATCTCCTTATTTGTGATGAAAACAAGAGCTCTGAATGTAATATAACATTTTAACTTGTCTGGAATTATCTTTCGGTTCCCGATTTTTCTGTCACTCTGAAGTGACACAAGTCATTCACATTCTCTAAGAATAAAAGTGGAATATAGCAATAAAGTCTCATTAAAAATGTGTTTAAAAAATCTTATTTCTGGCTTTCCTGTCAATAAAACATATTGTACTTTCTGTGGCTCTTATTTTCTCTTCTGTTTCCTTTTGTGGTTTTTCAAATCTGATTTGGAAAGGCCCATAAAAGGATATACATTTTCAAATCTAAAGTAAATCACTTGTTCCCAGGAAGCACCTTTTTGGTTTCAGAATTTTAGGGCTGATTTCAGGCAACTGGCAGGGAGCAGGCCTCGAGGTTGGGTTCTGTGCAATGTGCAAAAGTAATCAATTAGGAGAGCAAGGAAGCAGCGGTTTCTAAAAATGGCCACTCGAGGGTGCTGCGTGCTCAGGTGGGAGTCATAGGCACACCGTTTACAATACATCCCAGTGATATTTCAGTGGTTGGTGTAGATCAGCAAAGCCAGCCGACTGTGCAGTCCGGCGCCGTGTCTGTTCACTCACTCCTCAGACCCCTCCTAAGCCCCATCCTGTGGGTGACCCTGACTGGGCTGTCAGGGGTCCCAATAACAAGGATCCCCAAGCCTGGAGGGCACAGAAGGCTAGAATGGGGGGAGACAGGAAGTTCACAGTACAGGAGGGGAAGGACAGGGAGAAGGCCCTGGGAGGAGGGGAAGGTCCGGGAAGGCCTGCTGAGGGGCGGGTGAGTCTGACCCATCGGCACAGCAAATCCTGGGCACTCAGGCCTCACATGAAGGTCCAGAAGTCCCGGGCACTCGGCACTGGCTGGGCATGGCGACCAGGCCCTGTGAAGAGAGAAGCCTCCTGGCGAAACGTGGCCACCGTGAAGCTGCGGCCAGGGCCCCCCTGAGGATCCTGGGCCCTCGAGTCACAGCTGAAGCAGCAGAGGACGCAGGTGATGGCCACAGTCACCACGAACAGCACCACCACCACCCCAATCACTGCCGTTTCCATGGCCCGCTAAGCAGCCTTAGGTCCTCTCAGAGCCTTCGCTCCCATCCAGAACAGGAGGCTCTTGGTGATCGCAGTTGCCCTGTGCTCCTCCGGCGGCTCTCCCTCTGTCTCCTAAGAAGATGCTGCTCCGAGTCCCTGGGTTGCTCCTGCTCCAGGCCATCGGGCGCTGCCACGTGGCCCCACTGCTCAAATCTCAGATGATCTCTGTCTATTTTCTAAGCCTCAGGCCAGGCCTCCAAGAGCTGTGGTCAGCTCCATGTCAGCTTCTAGAAGAAGCACTGTCCTGGAAGACGTGAGCACAGACTCCCTGGACATGAAGGAGGTGGAGAGGAGGGGTCAGAAGACGTCACACAGAGACAGCCTAGCCAGCCCTGGCCCTCCCGTGACGCCTATGGATTTCCAGAGCAAGTTACACTCAGACCAAAGACAAAATACTCCCCCTACTGTGGATGCAGGAGTATCCCGGCTCCTCCCCAGGAGGGACCTTGGGCCAGTCCGTCAGTTGGCCTATCTGCTGCCTCCCCAGCCCTTGGGGGCAGGGACATGAGGAGGGAGGAAGGCATGCGCCAGCTCTGGGCAAGGCAGGGGACACTCACGGGTCACCCCAGGTGCCAGGGCCTTCAGCGGGGGCTGGAGGCAGGGGCAGGTTGCATTTGGCCTCCTTTTCTGCATGGCGCTGGGATAATGCAGTTTAGATAGAGTATCATGTTCTTCCCCGGGAATCCCTGCCCTGTCCGTGACTGTAGGGCTGTTTACCCAGAGGTCCCGGAAGAGCCTTCTTAGGTGCTGGCCTCACCCGCCCTCTTTGCTGCCTGCTCAGCCCGTTGCTCACACTCTTATACGATGAAGACTTACCCTGGGCTTCCCAAGGGCCAGCCCTGGCTGTACCTGGTGCTGCAGCCTCCTGGACTGGTGGCTGTCCCAGAGACCTTGGCGTTCCTCCCTGGGTGCTGCAGCCTCCGTCCTACTTGGAACTTGGCTCCAAGATGTATGAGCAACTGTGAGCACTTCCTGAATTCTTTCCTCCAATTGTGAGCGAGGGCCTAGGATCCACACTGCAGCTGTCCAACCCCCGCTCAGCAGTTATCCTGCCCCACCATGCGCACCCCAGGCCATTTCCACCCTGCTCCCTGCCAGGAGGTCAGGGGAATAAGCTAGGTCCAGGCAACTGAGTTAGTCTGCCAGGTCAGAGCCCTTTCACACCCAACACCTCCTGAGACCCCCACCACTTCCAGAAAGGAGACTGGACTATTAGCCCCACTTTGTCCATATTCTGGGAAACAGAGCCATGAGAACAATAACTCCAGGCATGGGACCTCACCAGACATGATCTCATATAACCTCCCCAGCACCCCTGCATAGTGATAGCAAGACAGCCTCCATTTTATAGATAAAGATCCTGTGGTCATAGAGGTTAAATGACCTGCCTGTAGCCCATTCTGAATTAGCCATGTTAACAGAAGTGAGCAATGGCCCAGGAGGGACCGCCCTCCCTCCACTCCTACAGTGCACTTTTCAGTTACCATGGGACCACAGAGCAACCATCTGATTCTGTGATTTTACTGATCTGGGTGCAAAGTGCCAGAAAGGGCAGAGGGCTAGCCCAAGTTCACACAGCCTGGGTCCTTTTCAGTTTCTCCAAGGCCCAAGGGAACTTGCTTTAGAACCAGTATTAGGAAACTGGCACTTTGCACAGAATGGGAGAGCAACTTTTCAGAGCAAGCAATGGCCTATCGTATCCTCAATCTGTCCCTTTTCTGAGATGATGAGACCAGCTGGGCCCTGGGCTCCTCCTCCACATGGAGCAGGCTGTGGGCCGCGACAGGAAGCCAATTCCTTAGATTATTTGTATTAACTGGGATGGCCAGATGGAAGGAAACGATGGGCTGATCTGTGGGGCCTGTGGTTTCAGGTTGAGTTACCAACATCACCTCCTTAACTGGGGTGATAGAGGGCACCAGGGGACTATGCCTCAAGCTTGAACATTTGTTCCTTTGATTTCTCATTGCCTGTTCTTCCTGTGTGCACGCAGCTGTAGGCCGCCTGCGGATTTGCGGATTGTCTGAGTGGTTCCTCATTTTTAAACTGGAATAAAGGCCGATTGCTCAGCGGGTTATCTCCTGCCCTGCATAGGCTTCCTTTCCCGTTTCCGGCTTTCAGGGAACCTCCTCCCCGTCTTTGATTCATCTGTGAAATCAGCCTGGAGATACTTGGGAAAGGGGCAGGGCTGCAGGGAGCAGCCAGAGGAGTCATGGCAGGAATCCAGGAAGGGGATGGAGGGGGCTGGGCTAGGCAGGGCATGGGAATGGAGAAGGGGGTGGATTTGAAGGACACTGCAGAGAAAATCAACACTGCACGGCAGCCTAGGGTCCACTTTCCCAACCCAGAAACCTAAGGTGGAGGAAATCAGTGTGAATTTGCCTCCTTCTCTCCCTCACACCCTCCTCCTCCAGCCCTCACAGAGAATCCACTGGGAAATAGAAAGGAAAGAGGACATTCTGTTCCCGTGAGTCACCAGGCCCCTGACTCTCTGGCCTGCTCTCCAGCCCCTCCCCACCGCCTCTCCTGGCCCCCAGTCCTCGTCTCCCCCCACTTCCCACCTCATCTCACAGGCACAGGCTGAAGGCCTCAGAGCCAGACTTCCTCCCTCGCTGTGGATCCCACCAGCTGTTCACAGAGCATATTCCAACGAGCCTCCAGGCTTTGGCAAGGGGGCATCTCTGTTATCCAACCCATTGGAGAGAAGAGGACAGTGAGACCCCAGCATTCTCCCAAGGCCATCCAACACCCTGCACCCCAGCACCACAGACTCCACTTTAAAGAACTCCACTCGCTGACTCCCAGCCCTCCCACCACGCACAGGCACCAACTGGAGCAGTATGGCTGAAGACACAAGCCTTGGAGAAGAAACCCTGACCCAGTTACCAAGGAAAGTGGATTCAAGGCAGCCAGTGGATGGGGCTTCCTCGAGTTTCAGAGCTCAGTCTGCCCTGGACATGGGCTGAAAAGAGTACAGGGGCAGAGCTCTGGGAAGCGAGCCTCGCAGTGACTCCAACCTTCCTCTCCCCAAGGCCCTGGACTGTCCCACGGAAGGCCAGAGCCCTGCTGGTGCACACAGGACCTGCTGTGGGCAGGGTTTTGTGCAAACCCTGAATCCTCCCTCAGAGCTCAGAAAGAGCCCACCCAATTCTTCCCACTCCACAACCAGCCCCTAAGACCCAGACAGAAGCCGCCTGCTCCAGGCACACACTTCCCATCAGAGAGGGAGGTCCCAGGGCAATGAGGACGCAGGCTGAGCAGCTCCCTCCCTCCCGCTGTGCTGCAATCAAGAGCCTCTTCACAAAAGCTTCTTAGTGGTTTTTATTTTCTTGGACTAAGGCACCAATGAATTGACTGTGCAGCCTCGTACTGCCTTCTCCAAACCAAAAGGACATTCTCAGGGCCTCTCCCAGTGCCCCGCCCGCCAGAGGCCTTTCAGCGGCCTGATGAGGAGGTCAAGACGGGCACTTCACATCCACTTGTGTGCTGGCTCTGCCAAGACACCCTTGTCACTTCTGGGGCTCACTGGCAGTTACAGTCACAAGGTGGGCTGTCCAACCCCAAAAGAGCACCCTTACTCTCCACTCCCCAAACCCTTCAGCACTTCAGGCCCCAGTGTTCTTCCGTTCTCTGCAGCCATAGTACACTGGGGCATAGCATGCAAATGCAGCCAGAGCAAGCCCCAGGCCATTGTTCCCCTCATTCACCCCAGAGATGCATCCTTCCACATGGAAACATGGGGTCCACTTGTCCTGGGAACAGATGGCAGGGCAGGGGCAGCTGCTGTCCACAGGCACCGGCGGCAGCAGCCTCAGCGAGCATGGCGGAGGTGGTGGCGGTGGGGGTGGTGGTGGTGGTGGTGGTGGAGGTGGTGAGGGGTGTGGCGGGGGTGGTGGTGGTGGAGGCCCACATTCGGCACGTGAGATACGTGGCCAGGATGATGGTGATGGTGGAAGATTCCCAAGTGGCCCCGCCGCCGGAAGGGCCAAGGCTGGGCCCGTCGGACTCGGTTTCCCCCTGCAGCTATACGGTTCCTCTCCACGTCACAGTCCTGCCGTCCATGGAAAAGGCAAGTGGCCAGCAGCAGCAGTAGCAGCAGAACCGCCACAGCAGCGCCTGTGATCCATCCCACGAGGGCCGTGCTCCCCAGGAGGTCCAGCATCTCGGAGCCAGACAGTCCTTCTCTCCCCAGCAGCTCCTCACTCCTTTCTCCCCTTCAGCAGCCTCCGCTCAGCCCTCTCAGTCACTGAACTTTGTTGTCTCCGCTGCGGGCTGGAGAGCAGCCAGGGAATGTGGGCGAAGCCTGTTTGGACTTGCAACTGCTGGCCAAGGGTGAAGCCAGGCTGCTGTTAACTCTGAGGAGGCCTGGCAGGGAGGCCAGGTGGAGACAGAGAAGCTGTCAGGATGGATCTGGTTGAGGGAGGAACACTGAGTCTAGAGGAAAGGAACCCTCCTGCTCCCTGGCTCAGTGACTTTCCCTCTCCGGGTTTCAGTCCCCTCTCAGAGACTGTGTGGAACAGAGATGAACAACACGGGCTTTGGAGCCAGACAACTCACTTGCTGTGAGATTGTGTACAAGTTACTTAACCTCTCTGTCCTCTGTTTCCTCTTCCGTAAAATGGCTGCTAACAGTTCCTTCCTTAATAGGGTGTTCTGAGGACTAAAGGAGTTGAGATGCATAAATCAGCAACACCAGCTCCTGTCACACGTTTGCCATTGATATTACTGCAATGGACTCCATGGCTCAGGAGACATTGTCGTCTGAGAGTCTGTGATTCTCTGTCCTGCAGCCTGCAGACCTCTCCAGGGCTGAGTCAGGCTCTGTCAGATGAGTCATCCTGAGCTCAGTGAGCTTGAGAAGCTCAGGGAGGCACCACAGGCAGATTTTGCCATCCAGGGAAGTCCTCCATCCAGCTTGTTCTGGGAGGCAGGAGGGTCTGGGTGTCCGCCCAAGTTTGCTGGGAGGCAAGAAGGAGGCCACTGAGCTCAGAGAGGGCAGGCACAGGCCCAGCCTCCTGGTTCCCAGTTCAGCAGTCTCAAGTGGCCATAAACGGCATGTTCCTTGCTCTGTCACACCCCCACTGCCCAGCAGTGGTGAGTACCATTCCTACCTAGTGGAGCATTTACAGAGCAGCAGGATCTGAGCAGTACTGACTCTCCCTCCAAGTCCACCCGCTAGGCTCAGATCCTGTGTTCCTCCCGCGAGACGCCGCCCCATCCTGCTGACAGGCCTCAGCCACAGGTGCTCATTGTCTCTCTGGCAACCCTTTCTGCTGTGGGCGTGCTGGGCTGTTCTCCAAGCCCTTCCTCACATGCAGCGGGGCTCCCCAAAGCCCCAGCTCTGTGTCTGGCTCTGCAGGGTCCCTCCAGGCTGAGTCCCCAGCCCCTCCCTCCAGGCTCACTTCCCTGCGCCTGGAGGAATGTCTGCAGACACCGCAAGGCTGGTTCTCTGAGTTCTGGCAGCACCTCCACCCTGTGATGTTGGGCAAACCCCTCGCCCTGACCCAGCCTGTCTCCTCTGCAGAACTCCCAGGGCAAGAAGTAACCTCCAGGGACCCTTCCCCCTCTGACCTCAATCTGAGGTGAGTTCTCTCAGGGAGGCCTCAAACCCTTAATGAAAACCCTCAGCAGATGAAAAGGCTAAACATTCTCTTCAACCAAATTGGGCTCAGGGGGCAGCAGGTTTAATGATTCCTGGCACTTCTTCGGCCCTTGGGGGAGCCACTTGAACTTTTAATGATGCTGGAATAAGAACTCCTCCTGCAGACTCCTGGGGCCCTGGGAGCCTGGCTGCCTTCCCTAGGGAAGTTAGGGAGGGAAGTCTGCTGTGAGGAGGAGGAGGAAGCCAAACAGGGGATTTTCATCCTCAGAACTTCTCCAAGAAGACTCCCACCCCACACCAGCCGCTGGCAGCGGGGCAGAACCTTACTACTATGAACCTGAAGAACTTCAATCAGCAAAAAGGGCCCTTGGAATCACCCAGACCCAGCCTTCACTGACAGATGGAGAAACTGAGGCCAGAGAAGGGAAAGACTTCCCTAAATTCCCCCGGCCTTGTGTGCTAATCTACACAGCAGGTACTCAACAGAGTACTGTCCCTGCAGTGAGGGAGCCATCCAGAGTGAGAGCCTGAGATCAGCAGGGCCTTCCACAGAGACAGTGGGAAGATGAGGTGGAGATGCGAATAAACCTGGAGGGTGCAGGGGTTGGGGGACCCCCTAACACATACACATACACATGACATCTGTTTCATTAGGTGCAGATTCACTCCCCATCTGGGTAGTAGGATCCCAAAGTGAACATTTGATTAGATGCTTTGGGCACTCATGGGGGCAATGAGGGACAGCCATTGAGAATATAGTCCTCCGTGACTTAACCCATTTATGCCTAAGGTTGCAATTTTTTGAATTTTTGCACTCAGACCTTGGCAATGACCTTGATCAGTAGGATAAAAATAACTCCCACATGCTTAGCGTTCCAATAATGGAACACCAGGCATAAATGTTAAGAAGTGACACAGCCAGGTGCAGTAGCCTGTAATCATGGCATTTGGGGAAGTGGAGGGGGGTGGATCATTTGAGCCCAGGAGTTCAAGACCAGCCTGGGCAACATGGCAAAACCCTGTCTCTTTAAAAATTACAAAAGATTAGCTGAGCATGGTGGCACATGTCTATAATCCCAGCTATTCAGGAGGCTGAGGCAGGAGGATTGCTTGTGCCTAGGCAGTTGAGATAGCAGTGAACCAAGATCATACCACTGTGCTCCAGCCTGGGCAACAGAGCAAGACCCTGTCTCAAAAAAAAAAGTGACAGAGACCTTCTTGGAGGCTTGACTGTACACTGTACACAAGCATTTGCAGGACTGATAACTTTAAGGACACTGTGGCTGTGTTTCCTGATCCCCCGCCTCAGAAAAGCTTGTCATTGTATTTCTTCCCCAGGGTTGGGACTTCCTAGCCAACGAACGGGAGTTCTAGACCACACAGCTGATGGGTAAGCTTTTCAAAACTCATATTATTTAGCGTCATGCCCATATTTTCAGGGTACACAGACTCATGCACATGCTTGTAAATCAATATTGCTCTGTAGGAAAACTCATACACCAATAATTGTGTGTGCACATGCACATGTAAATATGCACAGGTGAATACAAGTTCCAGACCACTCAAACTTGTGCTTGTAGTAGCTGCAGGTGGTTCTTGGAAGTCTACCCTTAGCAACCACATTGTTTTCACTAATTGGTGGCACCACCTAGTGGTGACACTGTAAATAAATCAGTTTTGTATTCTGACCTGTCAAAAGTTATGGTATCTGATGGATCATAATTTGGACCCATGCATTTAAATCCTCTCTATTCCAAGTTCCTATTAAAATAGACAAAGAGGCAAAAGAGGGAAAATCCTATTCCACACCAGAAATCCATTTAAAAAATCAAATTACTGGCCCACAAACTTTAAGGAATTTCAACAAGATACAGTACAAATGGAGCCAAGCTGATGGGTGTATTGACTAAAGAAGGACATTCCTGAGAAATAATGGAGGATACGCCCCAGGAGAGTCTCCCTAAAGCCCCATAGTAGACAGCCAGGACTAGGAACAAGGCTGAGATGGGCGTAAGCGAGAAACAAATTGAGCAACCTTGGGAACTGCGACTGCCTACTCACAGAGAAGGTAGCCAAGGCTCAGTTCGTCTTTTGGTTTGCACAGAAAAGTAGGGACATTGGCCAGCAGGTTTCTAATCCAGGTGCTCGTGCCAGTTAGAGAAGGGGGGACATTCTGCCAGCCAACCTTGGACTACCTCAACAAATAGTGAAAAGAAGTTGCATAGCAGAACAGCAAATTTCTCTCCTGTTCTCAGAAGCTCTCCCTGCCCTAATCATGGTCGATGGGATCTCCCAATCTAGAAAACTAAACTATAAATATTCCATTTTTCTTCTTTTCCCATTGCCTGGAACCAACATGTTTGAAAATGATCTACATATCTTTCAGAGGACCCATTTCAAATCTCAATTCCAAACGTATGTAGATCTAGGTCCCTCCATAAAGTGAGCAAATATATAATAATATCTAGACATACAAAAAAAGATGTAAGTTATTATATCTTTATCATTAGGGTTACTAGAATCTAAGAAACAAAAACCATAATTCCATAATTTATATTGTAAATACAATTCCAAAAGTCAGTCTATATATGAATATGGAAAATATGCAAAAACAGGAAATTTATTTTCCAATTAAAAACCAAATCTGGAAAGATTGCTTTGAGAACCTTCCCTATAACTCAGAAATACATAAATAAATAAATAGATTAAGAGAGAGAGAAAGAAAAGAAAAATCCAGAAATCAAATATACCTATATAATAGGCATTCCAGAAATGGAGAATAGAGCCCATGGAGAAACAATCATGAAAGAAATATAAAGAAAATTGCCTGACTTGAAGAATTAACTCCTTAGATCAAAAAGTGACTTAGTACTCAGCAAACTATCTATCTACCTATCTATCTATTTAGAGACAGGGTCTCATTCTGTCACCCAGGCTGGAGTGCAGTGGCACAATCACAGTTGGCTCACTGCAGCCTCGACCTCCTGAGCTCAGGTGATCCTCCCACCTCAGCCTCTCAAGTAGCTGGGACTACAGGCGGATCCCATCATGCTGGCTAATTTTTTTTAATTTTTTTGTGGAGACAGGGTTTTGCCATGTTGTCCAGACTGGTCTTGAACTCCTGGGTTCAAGCAATTCTCCCAACTTGGCCTCCAAAGTGCTGCGATTATAGGTGTGAGCCACCACACCCCGCCTAAGGAAACTATTTAAAGAGGCCAGATCATCTAGTTATATCCAGGCAAAATTTTAACATTAAAACAATAAAGAGAAACCAAATGGTATAACCATCGTGGAAAACACTTTGAATTTTCATATAAAACTAAACACACTCTACCAGCTATTTACTGTTTCTAACTATTTACCAGCACTCACACTCCTTGGAATTTACCCAAATGAGCTGAAAACTTTTGTTCACACAGAAATCTGCATGTGGATGTTTATAGCAACTTTATTCATAATTGACAAAACTTGGAAGCAACTGAGATGGTGAATGGAAGCAGCAGGTGAACGGATAAATAAACTGTGGTACACCAGACAATGGAACATCATTCAGCACTAAAAATAAATGAACTCTCAAGTCATGAAAAAACATGGAGGAAACTTAAATGCATATTGCTAAGTGAGAGAAACCAATCTGAAAAGGCTACATATGTGTGATTCTGTCTATTTAACATTCTGGAAAAGGCAAAACTATGGAGACAGTAGAAAGATCAGTGGTTGCCAGGGGCTGGAAGGAGGCAGGAGGTAGAGCACAGGGAATTTTTTAAGGCAGTGAAACTATTCTATAAAACACTATGATGGTGGATACATGTCATTTTGAAATTTGTCAAAATCTGTAGAATGTACAACACCAAGCGTGAACCCTAACATGAATGATGGCCTTTGGGTGATGATGTGTCAACATAGAGTAGATTACAGCAAATGTACCTCTGTGTTGTGGAACGCTGATAATAGCGGAGGGGTGATTCATATGGGAAATCTCTGTAGCCTCTACTCAAATTTCCTGTGAACCTAAAACTGCTCTAAAAAATAAAGTCTACTCTTTTAAAAAACAAAAGGAGTAAAGAAAATAATCCTACAAACCACAACACGAGCTCTTTGAACTGTTTCAAAAAATAAAGAGACCCTTTTTTATTTTTTAAATTCATATAACTTACTTCATAAAACTAGCATAACCTGATACCAAATATAAGAATCATATCACAAAAACACTACAAATCTCAGAATTCTTTTTTTTTTTTTTTTTTTTTTTTTTTTTTTTTTTTTTGAGACAGAATCTCTCTCTGTCATCCAGACTGGAGTGCAGTGTCATGATCTCGGCTTACTGCAACCTCCGCCTCCCGGGTTCAAGCAATTCTCCTGCCTCAGTCTCCTGAGTAGCTGGGACTACAGGCGCATGCCCCACATCCGGCTAATTTTTTGTATTTTTAGTAGAGATGGGGTTTCACTGTGTTAGCCAAGATGGTCTCGATCTCTTGACCTCGTGATCTGCCTGCCTCGGCCTCCCAAAGTGCTGGGATTACAGGCGTGAGCCACCGCGCCTGTCCCAAATCTCAGAATTCTAACAAATTTATATTATATCCCTAGCAGAACATTGGGAGATGAATACTCCATAAAATAAATTTATTCTAGGAATGTGAAGGTGGGTTCATATTTTTAAAATATGTTGCAATTAATTATATTAATAGGTTAAAAAAGTAAAACCATGTGATCATCTCAACAGATGTCAAAAAGTATAAAATAAAATTCACTATGCATTCCTGATAAATACAGGGATACCTCGTTTTATTGTGCTTCACAGATATTGGTTTCTTTCTTTTTTTTTTTTTTTTTTTCTCCTTTTAACATATTGAAGGTTTGGGCTGGGCTCAGTGACTCATGCTTGTAATCCCAGCATTTTGGGACGCCCAGGTGATGGATCACTTGAGGTCAGGAGTTTGAGGCCAGCCTGTCCAACATGGTGAGGCCAACCCCATCTCTACTAAAAATACAAAAATTAGCCAGGCATGGTGGCTTGCACCTGTAATCCCAACTACTCAGGAAGCTGAGGCACAAGAATTGCTTGAACCCGGGAAGCAGAGGTTGCAGTGAGCTGAGATTGCACCACTGCACTCCAGCCTGGGTGACAGAGTGAGACTCTGTCTCAAAAATAAACAAAAACAAATCGAAGGTTTGTGGCAACCCACTTCGAGCAAGTCTTTCGACACTATTTTCCAACAGCATGTGCTCACTTCATGTCCCTTTGTCACACAAGTTAGTAATTCTCACCATATTTTAAATGTTTTCATCATTGTTATATCTGTTATGGTAGCCTGTGGTCAGTGATCTTTGATATTACTATTGTGATTGTTTTGGGGCACCATGAACTGCACTCATATAATATTATTCAATAAATGTTGTGTGTATTCTGGCTGCTTCACTGACTAGCCCTTCCTCCATCTCTCTTCCTCTCCTAGGGTTTTCCTATTCCCTAAGACACAACAATATCAAAATAAAGCCAATTAATAATCCTATAATGGCCTCTAAATGCTCAATGAAAGGAAAAGTCACGTCTCTCACTTTAAATCAAAAACTAGAAATTATTAACCTTAGTGAGGAAGGCATGTTGAATGCCAACACTGGCTGAAAGCAAAGCCTCTTGCGCCAAGCAGTTAGCCAACTTGTGATTGCAAAGAAAAAGTTCCTGAAGGAAATTAAAAGTCCTACTCCAGTGAATACATGAGTGATAAGAAAGCGAAATAACCTTATTGCCGATATGGAGAAAGTTTGAGTGGTCTGGATAAAAGGACAACCAGCCACAACATTCCCTGAAACCAAAGCCTAATCCAGAGCAATACCCTAATGCTCTTTATTTCTATGGAGGCTGAGAGAGGTGAGGAAGCCGCAGAAGAAAAGTTGGATGCTAGCAGAGGCTTAAGGAAAGAAGCCATCTTGATAACATAAAAGTACAAGGTGAGGCAGCACTTGCACTTTTGGGATGTTGAAGCTACAGCAAGTTATCTAGAAGATCTACCTAAAATGCTCGATGAAGGTGGCTACACTAAATAGCTGATTTTTAATGTAGATGAAGCAGTCTTCTATTGGAAGAAGATGGTATCTAGGACTTTCGTAGCTAGAGAAGTCAACGTCCGGCTTCAGAGCTTCCAAGGACAGGCTGACTCTTGTTAGGGGTTATTGCAGCTGATGACTTTATGTTGAAGCCGATGCTCACTTACCATTCCCAAAATCCTAGGGCCCTTAAGAATTATGCTAAATCCACTCTATTGATTTATAGATGCCTGTGCTTTATAAAAGAAAAAACAAAGCCCAGATGACAGCACATCTGTTTACAGCATGGTTTACTGCATATGTTAAGCCCACTGTTGACACCTACTACTCAGAAAAGAAGATTCTTTTCCAAATATTACTGCTCATTGACAATGCACCTGGTCATTCAAGAGCTCTGATGGAGATGTATAAGGAGATAAATGTTGTTTCCATGCCTGCTAACACAACTTCCATAATGCAGCTTATGAATCAAGGAGTAATTTCAATTTTCAAGTCATCTTATTTAAGAAATGCATTTTGTAAGGCTATAGCTGCCATACAGAGTGATTCCTTTGATGAATCTGGGCAAAGTAATCTTTTGTGAAAGGAAGGCTCAATCGACATGGCAAAATTTATTAACAACTTATTTTAAGAAATTGCCACAGCCACCTCAACCTTCAGCAATCACCACCTTGGTCAGTCAGCAGCCATCCACGTGAAGGCAAAGTCCTCTACCAGCGAAAATATTACAAATCACTGAAGACTCAGGTGATCATTAGCATTTTTTAGCAATAAGGTTTTTTTTTGTTTTGTTTTTTTGTTTTTTTGTTGTTGTTTTTTTTTGAGATGGAGTCTCACTCTGTTGCCCAGGCCAGAGTGCAATGGTGTGGTCTCGGCTCACTGCAACCTCTGCCTCCGGGGTTCAGATGATTCTCCTGCCTTAGCCTCTGGAGTCGCTGGGACTACAGGTGCATGCCACCACACCCGGCTAATTGTTGTTGTTGTATTTTTAGTAGAGACAGGGTTTCACTATGTTGGCCAGGCTGGTCTCAAACTCCTGACCTCATGATCCACCCGCCTCAGCCTCCCAAAGTGCTGAGATTACAGGCGTGAGCCACTGCACCCAGCCAATAACGTATTTTTAAATTAAGATATGTACTTTTTAGACATAATGCTATTGCACACATAATAGACTATAGGAAAGTGTAAGCATAATTTTTTATGCACTGGGAAACCAAAAAATTGATGTGACTCACTTTATTGCAGTGATTTGGAACTGAACCTGCAATATCTGCAAGGTACTCCTGTGTTGCAAATGAGTAAAACAAAAAAAAAAAAAGTGTACTATTAGGAGGATACTCTCTTAACATTATTAAAGGAAAAATATCTCAAACCAGTAGTCAACATCATGATTAATGGTGAAAAAAAAATAGGCCTGTAATCCCAGCACTTTGAGATTCCCAATGAAACCAGGAACAAGCTAGAATACTGACTTCTACCATTTTTAGTTAGCTTAATACAATAACAACATATAATAAAAGGTAGAAATATTGGAGATGATCTGATTATGTATCTAGAAAACTTGAAAGAATATGCTGGAGAACTATTAACACTAATAAGAGTTAATTTAAAATTCAAATTTTAAATAAAGCTTAATTTAAAATTTTTACCAGGAGCAGTGGCTTATGCCCACAATCCCAGCACTTTGGGAGGCTGAGGTGGGCAGATCACTTGACGCCAGGAGTTCAAGACCACCCTGGCCAACATGGTGAAACCCCATCTCTAAATAATAATAATAATAAATTTAGATTCTAAAATTTAAAAAATACAAAATCAGTGATTTTCCTACATAACAGTAATAACTAATTCAAAAACAGAATGAAGGCATTATTGATATTAAAACAAAAAATGTAAAACTTCTAAAAACAAACAAGAATAAACTTAACAAGAGACGTGGAAGATCAACATGAACAAAAGAAAAAGCAGCTCTTCACTGACAGCTGTGAAAGAAGACCTAACTGAAGCGCCACACCGTGTGTCTGAAAGGGAGGAGCCCGCATTATAGTCCAGGCTACACTTCAGTGGATATGGCTCCTGTGAGACTTGCAAACAACCTGCCACAAGCATCTGTTAAATAAATTCTTATATGCTGTAGAGGTAATATTTTTGAAAAGTATTAATATACTTTTTTCGAGATAGGATCTTGCTCTGTTGCCCAGGCTAGAGTGCAGTGGCATGATCACAGCTCACTGCAGCCTTGACCTCCTGAGTGCAAACAATCCTCCCGCCTCAGCCTCCCAAGTAGCTGGGACTCCAGTTGTGTGCCACCACGTCTGGCTAATTTTTTTATTCTTTGTAGAGAGGTGGTCTCGCTATGTTGCCTAGACTGATAACCTACTTTTTAAAGTTACTTTTCCAAATATGTAAGTTTCTTCCTAGTTGTTGCAGAGCGTTCGCCTGGAGAGAGAGTTGAATTATTACAAAAGGAATGCAAGGAGGAGTTTAATATGCATGCAATCTTTGACCTTCAAAATTGGCCTTTGCCCTGCAAGTCAAGCCAGTTTCCTAAGAGGATTTTCCTAATTCTTTTTTCTCTCCTTTTCGACATACTGAATCAAGAACCAAATGAGGATCCAGCCCATGCAGATCTCCCATAATGTAGAAAGCTCCCCTGTTCCACATGCGACAGCCATGTAGCTGAAGTTTGAAGCTCTAAGGTAGATGGAGGCCATGATATCCAGGCCTGGGAGAAGCCTGGTTCCTTCTGGCCCCAAGGGATGATGGGAAGGAGAGAGAAGAGAGGCATAAAGTACAAAATGTGTGTGGTAGTTACTAGGGAGCTTCAAAAATAAATGGAGAAGGCTACAGGAAGACAGGGCTACAGGTGAATACACTGAGGCACTGATGTTATTTGGATGGGGAGTATGGTCTACAAAATCTAGGTATTCATGAAAATGTGACCACATTTGTACATGCAGGGTGGTTAGTGCTGGCAATGTTTGTGTTACACATATAAACATACACAGACAGAAGTCTGAAGAGCTACATGATGCAATCTTAACAGGGCTTCCTCTGAGCAGTGAGTTTGCAGGTGACTGCTTTTTATTTGGCATTTCTACATTTCTAAAACTTGCAACAATAAACATTTTACTTATATAATAATGAAAGCAACAAAAGTTATAGCACCTTTAGAAAAATATTCAGAAAGTACGCCCACCAAGTAGAACAGGTCTGCATCCCAGCCAAGTGATCCACCCCTTCACCAGCGAAGAGAGCAGCTAGACCCCAGAATAATAAGCTTCATTGGTGTCATTTTAAAGATGCCGACCGGGTGCGGTGGCTCATGCCTGTAATCCCAGGACTTTGGGAGGCAGACGGGGGTGGATTGCCTGAGCTCAAGAGTTTGTAACCAGCCTGGGCAACACGGTGAAACCCCGTCTCTACTAAAATACAGAAAAATTAGCCAGGTGTGGCGTCGTGTGTCTGTAATCTCAGCTACTCGGGAGCCTGAGGCAGGAGAATTGCTTGAACCCGGGAGGCGGAGGTTGCCATGAGCCGAGATCGCGCCACTGCACTCCAGCCTGGGTGACAGGGAGAGACTCTGTCTCGAAAAAAAAGAAAAAGAAAAAAAAAGATGCCAACAAGTGGAAGAGGTGTCCTAGATTCGCTGTCCTTGGGGATGTGTGGGAGCTGATTAATCCAAGGAGACTGCTTCTCCCACCCTCCCTGGACAGCGTGTCCATGAGCTTTGAGACACGTACATGCAGTAAATGCAGTGAACTTTCTTGAGCCTAAGTTTGCCCTCATGCACAAAGAAGGAAGAACTGGAGACAGATTGAATCTGTGTAGTCTAAGGTTTATTGCTCTCTGGATTTTCAAGTCTCTGTAATTTTCTGAAATCATCTAAAGATAATCGTGACACTTAGAATTATATTCATTGATGTGACTAACATCTGTTGAACTAGACGCTGTGCCTGGTGCTGAGGCTGGGTAGAAAAAAGAAAATCCATGCCTTCCAAGAGCTTTTTACCTAGGACAGGAGACAGAAATGTAAATTATTACAACACACTGCGTAAATTCTGGGACCTAAGTGTTCACAAGGAAAGCACAAAAGGAGTCATTCATAAGCAATAATCTCTTTTTCTTTTCCTCCCCAACTATTTTAATAATTGCTAGAATAATTACACTTTCAAATGTATCTCATTTAAATCTCACAACAAACATATTGTCCTGATATTACATAGGAAGGAGGCTTAGAGAGTTAAAGCTCTCACTGCTGCCAGGCACGGGGGCTCACACCTGTAATCCCAGCACTTTGGGAGGCCAAGGTGGGTGGATCACCTAAGGTCAGGAATTCGAGACCAGTCTGACCAACATGGCGAAACTCCATTATCTACGAAAAATACAAAAAAATAGCCGGGTGTGGAGTCGAGCCCCTGTAATCCCAACTACTTGGGAGGCTGAGGCAGGAGAATCACTTGAACCCGGGAGGCAGAGGTTGCAGTGAGCCAAGATCGCGACGCTGCACTCCAGCTTGGGGGATACAGTGAGATTCTGTCTCCAAAAATAAACACATAAATAAATAAAGCACCCACTCTGGGTCACGCAGTAGTAAACGACAGAGCCAGAATCAAGTGCAGACCTGCCTGACCCCAAAGCCTACCTCTAACCCAGAACAACATTGTGCTAGAGTGAGAGATGTCACTGAACATGATGCTTCACTCAGAAAGCTTGCTCTCTGATGGGAAAGAGAAGTCATGTCTCTGAGAATCCACAGGAGAGAAAATCAGGACACAGGCATAAGAGGATAATAAAGAGGAAAAGGAGAGAAGCTTTCAAGTTCTTTTGCCCTGAAATTTGAAAAATCTCCCGATTAAGCTTTTGTAGAACAATGTTCAAAGAGATAATAATTTCCTGAGTGGGTTTTCAACCTATCCTACAAACACATAAAAGAAACACTTCTAAAAGTAGACAATAATCAAAAAATGTTATGGGGAGATGATTGGATAGACAAATTGATATGTGACAAATGTAGCAAGCAGTTAGCAATTGTAGAGACTAGTGTTAAGTATATGGCTATTCAACTGTACAATTCTTTCAACCTTTCTGTGTGTTTGAAATATGTTTGAACTTTTCCCTATGTTTCAACCTTTCTATATGTTTGAAATATGAAGAAAACACACAAAAAATATTGGGAGAAAAAAGTAGACAATAGTTGTGGGAGAAAGTAAGTAAACAGAGCTTTCTAGTGCTGTCCAATATGGTACCCACTAGCCACATGGCTATTGGTCACTTGAAATGTGGCTAGTCTGAGTTAAGATTTCTGTAAGTTCCAAGTCTTTGCTATTGTGAATAATGCTGCAATAAACATACGTGTGCATGTGTCTTTACAGCAGCATGATTTATAATCCTTTGGGAATGTACCCAGCAATGGGATGGCTGGGTCAAATGGCATTTCTAGTTCTAGATCCCTGAAATGTCCAACAATGATAGACTGGATTAAGAAAATGTGGCACATATGCACCATGGAATACTATGCAGCCATAAAAAATGTTGAGTTCATGTCCTTTGTAGGGACATGGATGAAGCTGGAAACCATCATTCTCAGCAAACTATTGCAAGAAAAAAAACCATACACCACATGTTCTCACTCTTAGGTGGAAATTGAACAATGAGAACATTTGGACACAGGAAGGGGAACATCACACACCAGGGCCTGTTGTGGGGTGGGGGGGAGGGGGGAGGGATAGCATTAGGAGATATACCTAATGTAAATGACGAGTTAATGGGTGCAGCACACCAACATGGCATATGTATACATATGTAACAAACCTGCACGTTGTGCACATGTGTCCTAGAACTTAAAGTATAATAATAATATAAAAAAAGATTCTGGTAAGTAATAATTACACCTCCAGGGGTTTCAAAAAGACTTAGTAACACAAAAGAATGGTAAAACACGTCCCTATTAGTAACTTTTTTAAGGTCTTTGTCTACCATGTTAAATAATCCGTATTTTTGATATATTTAGTGTGAAATAAAGTTATTGAAATTCATTTCACCTGTTTCATTTCAATTTTCTAGTGTGGCTCTAAAAATTTAAATTTCTGTTGCCCCTTGCCATTGTATTTCTACTGGAACAGTGGCCACATCTCAAAAAACCCTAGATGAATCAAAATGTAAGTCACTGAATTCTCAGAGAAGCAGAAGGGTCCTAGGTCCTGTAGACAAAGCAAGCCTTAAAAATCATACAGATAGATTTCAGCACACTGTAATACTCAGTGACTTTCTTGCTTGTGGAAATGATCCACTAAGGTTGTGTTTAGGATAGGCGTTGGGGCATTAAACATAAAAAAAAAAACTAACCTTCCTAGAAAGAATATTTGGAAATATGTGGGGGCATCTGGCGTTATTGGATGACTGGGTAAGTATTTAGTGTGCGGATCCAAGCTGACAAAATATCCTACAATGAGTGTGGATGGCCCCGTTGGAGGAAGACTTGTCCTGCCCCAAACATCAGTAGTGGCATCCTGCTGAGAAAACCCCCCAAAAAGGTAGAGGAAAAGTAACACTCCCTTTCTTTCCTCTGGTTGAGGACTCCGGAGGTCCTGTTCTCCTCCACATTGGGCAATATTTTTTATTTTTTTATTTATTATTTTTTAATTATTATTAATTATTATTAATTTTTTTTTTTTTTTTTTTTTTTTTTTTTTGAGATGGAAATCTCGCTCTGTCCCTTCCAGGCTTGGAGTGCAGTGGCGCGATCTCGGCTCACTGCAAACTCTGCCCTCTGGGTTCAGCGGTTCTCCTGCCTCAAGCCTCCCCGATAGGCTGGAATTACAGGCCACCTGCCACCACACCTGGCTGACTTTTTTTGTATTTTTAGTAGAGATGGGGTTTCACTATGGTTGGCCAGGCTGGTCTTGATCTCCTGACCTCAGGGGATCCACCCACCTTGGCCTCCCAAAGTGCTAGTATTGCAGGCGTGAGCCACCGCACCTGGCCAGCAATATCATTATTTCTATGGAGTCAAGAACAAGGAACTTCTTGGGATACTGAGTCACATAATCCAATTCCACGCCTCCTTAAGGGTAAGAAAAACACCTGGGACAGTCAGGGACACCCAAGGGATTGACTTGCAGCAGGAAACCTGTCTGATTATGGAGATTGCCAACAGCAAGTTTCAATTAACCTAGACTAATTGGGCTTCTGGGAGGCTGTCCCCAGAGCTCAGCATGCCAGCCTCCAGCATCAGACCCTAAAGTGCCACGGTGGCAGAGCATTTCTGGGGATGGTACCCAATGAAAATGAGTCACTTCTCTGGTCTAATCTCAGGAGCTGGAGCTATGGGAGTTGGAGAGTGTGTGGGTGTCCCGTGTAACTCAGGTTGAAGGACTTGGAGTTCCCAAACCTCAGGAAATCCCAGAAAGCTTTGGTTGGGGAACAGGCAAGGGTGTGAGGATTCAGAGAGGAGAAGAGGATCACTGTCAGCTTGTGAAAGGATCAGCAATCCATTCCCAGGAGGAGGTTCAGAGGTCCAGGCAAGAGATGGTGGATACCCATGTCACAGCAGTGGCAGAGAGAGCAGCAGGTGGAACAGATTTCAAATCCATATCTATTTTGGAGATGGAATTAAAAAGACTTTCTGAGTCATTTGATGAGGAGAACGGAAGCAAGAGCCAAGCATAATTCCTACGTATCTGGATTGGGCAACTGTGTGGTAAAACAGGCAGGAGTAACTTTTTGAGAAACTTGCCAGTGCAGGCGAAGACAGAGATGAGGCAGCAGCTGAAAGAGAGAATTATGCCAAAGATTTTTACTTTAAAGATGCAAGAAGATTGAGCTTTATATTCGCAGTAGAGTCACCAGAGGACAGGGTCAGGACTCGCAGAATGAGGTCCCCACAGAAGGGAGAGGGATTAGAGTCAGGGAGAGGTGGAGTAGGATGTTTTGAGGTTGATGTTTTGTCTCAGTACCCAATGTCATGAGTCTCCTGTTCTCTAGAACCTTGACACGACCCTCCTTGGGCCTCACTTCTCTCTCTCTTTATACCTATATTGATTTTTTTTTTTTCTTGAGACAGGGTCTTGCTGTGTCACCCAGGCTAAGTGCAGGGGCACGATCATGGCTCACTGCAGCCTTGACCTCCCGGGCTCAAGCAGTCTTCCCACCTCAGTCCCCCGAATAGCTGGGACTGCAGGTGTGTGCCACCATGCCTGGATGTGTGTGTGTGTGTGTGTGTGTGTGTGTGTGTGTGTGTGTGTGTATGTGTAGATAGGGTTTCACCATGTTGTCCAGGCTGGTCTCGAACTCCTGGGCTCAAGCGATCTGCCGCCTCAACCTCCCAAGGTGCTGGGATTACAGGCGTGAGCCACTGCACCTGGCCAAAAAAAAAAATTTCTAAGCCTATGTGCTATGTACTAGAAAAGTCTAAAACACAAGACTAGTTACAGAAAAGTGGAAAGCAAACGGATACAAAAGATATATAATGTAGGCTGAGTGCGGTGGCTCATGCCTGTAATTCCAGGACGTTGAGAATCTGAGACAGGAAGATCACTTGAGGCCAGGAGTTTGAGACCAGCCTGAGCAACATGCCAAGACCCTGTCTCTGCAAAAAAAAAATTTTTTTAATTAGCCAGTCATAATGGCATATGCCTGTAGTCCTAGATACTCAGGAGATGGAGGTGGGAAGGTTGCTTGAACCCAGAAGGTCAAGGCTGCAGTGAGACATTTTCATGCCACTGTACTCCAGTCTGGGCAACAGAGCAAGGCTCTGTCTCAAAAGAAAAAAAAAAAAAAAAAAGGAAAGAAAAGAAAAGAAAGAAAAAGAAAAAATAAATATAGAGCAAATACTAATGAAAACTGGTATGATTATATTAATAATAAACAAAGTAAATTTTAAGGCCAAATGAGATAAAGGGAGTCTGTATGTAAATATAAAAGACAGTTTTCACCAGGAAGATATACCAATTCTAGTCTTATATGCACCTAAAACATAGTCTCAAAATATGTAAAGCAAACACTTATAGAACTATCAGGAGAATTTGACAAATTCACAATGAATAAAAAAATTCTAACACATATCTTTAAGTAATTCAGAGCCAAAAAGTCAGTAGATATTTAGATTTAAACAAATTAATTATAAAGTTTGATCAAATGAACATATACAGGAACATTACCCTCAACAAACAAAACACATTATTTTCAAGCACACAGAATATATTTACGGAAAATGACCAGAAATCAAGTCATTAAGCACGAATAAAAATGTTTTTTCCTATTGCTGCTGTAACCAATAACAAAAAGAAAAAACTTTTTAAAGATGGGTATCATACAAACCACATTCTCTGACCACAAGGAAATTACATTAGAAATTCAGCTAAAATCAATTTTAAAATTAAAAGTTTACACAAAATATTATTTGTTGGGAAATTAAGAAATAAATTACTTCTGAAATAATTAAAAGAAGTAATAATAGAAATTAGAAATTACTTGGAACCTGACAGAAACAAAATACTATATATCAAAGCTCATAAAATTAAATGAAATCATCATTTATATTGGGAAAAAAGAAAGTCTGGGATTTAATGAGTTTAAAAATTGAAAAAAGACCAACAGAATAAATACAGGAAAATAAAAGAAAGGAAATAATTAAAATAAGAGCAGTTAACAAAACCAAAAATTGATTCTTTGAAAAGACTAATAGAATTAAGAAAGTTCGGGAAATATTTATTAAGAAACAAAAAGAAACCAGGCACAGTGACTCACACCGATAATACCAGCATCTTGGGAGATAGAGGTGGGAGAATCACTTGAGCCCAAGAGTTCAAGACCAGCCTAGGCAACACAGTGAGACTCCATCATCACAAAAAAAATTTAAAAAAAAAATTTTTTTTTAATTAGCTAGGCATGGTGGCACCTGCCTGCTGTCCCAACTACTAGGGAGGCTGGGGCAAGAGGATCATTTGAGCCCAGGAGTTTGAGGTTGCAGTGAACTGTAATCATGCCACTGCACTACAGCCTGGGTGAGAGAGCAAGACCTTGTCTCAAAAGGAAGAAAATAAAATAAAGAAGGAAAGAAAATAAACAAAAAGAGTGAAAGCACAAATAAAATTTTTTAAAAGGATATCACAGATACTTCATATATTTTAAAACAAATGAAAAGATATAGCAAGAGGAAGGAAGTAAATAAACACTGGAGTAGAAACTAATGAAATAGAGAATAGAAAAACAATAGAGAAAATTAACAAAATCACAAGTTGGAATTTT
>NW_016810682.1:1326614-1329663 GCF_001698545.2 Rhinopithecus bieti
TATATATATATATATATATATATCTGATAAGGGACTTATATGTAGAATATATAACTCTTACAACTCACTAATAAGAAGACGAACAACCCAACTTAAAAACAGGCAAAGGATTTGAATAGACATTTCTTCAAAGAAGATATAAAAATGACCAATAAGCACATAAAAAGATGTTCGATGTCATTAAACATCAGGATGCAAATCAATACCACAATGAGATACCACTTCACACCCATTAGGATGACTAAAATCAAAAAGTCAGGTGATAGTAAGTAATGACAAGGATGTGGACAAGTCAGAAACCTCATACTCTCCTGGTGAGAATATAAAATTGTGCAGCTGCTGTAGAAAACAGCCTGGCAGTTCCTCAAAAGGTTAAACATAGAGTTACCACATGACCCAACAATTCCACTCCTAGATATACACCCAAGAGAAATGAAAATCTATGTTCACACAAAAACTTGTACACAAATATTTATAGCAGTACTATTTGTAATCGCTGAAAGTGGAGACAGCCCAAATATCTATCAACTAATGAATAGATAAATAAAATGTAGTATAGCTGTACAATGAAATATTATTCAGCCATAAAAGGAATGAAGTATTGATACATGCTAGAATATAGATGAACCTTAAAAACAACATGCTAAGTGGAAAATCAGTTACAAAAAACCACATAATATATGATTACATTTATATGAAACTTGAAGAATCAGCAAATTTATAGGGGTAGAAAGTAGGTTAGTGGTTGCTTAGTGGCTGCTTAGGGATGGGGGCACAGCAGGATAGCTACAGGGTACCAAATTTCTTTTTGAGGTGATGAAAATGTTCTAAAGTTGCTTGTGGTGATGGCAGTTCAACCCTGTGAATATACTAAAAATCTTTGAATTATACTCTTTATTTTATTTTATTTTATTTATTTGTTTGTTTATTTTTGAGATGGGGTCTCACTCACTCTGTTGCCCAGGTTGGAGTATAATGGCACAATCTTGGCTCACTGCAACCTCTGCCTCCCGGGTTCAAGCGATTTTCCCACCTCAGCTTCCTGAATTGCTGGGATTACAGACCACCATACCTGGCTAATTTTTGTGTTTTTCATAGAGACAGGGTTTCACCATGTTGGCCAGGCTGGTCTCGAACTCCTGATCTCAGGTGATCTGCCCACCTCAGCCTCCCAAAGCACTGGGATTACAGGTGTGAGCCACTGTGACCAGCCCTGAATTGTACACTTAAAATGGCTGAATTGTATGGTATATCTCAATAAAGTTGTTCCCCCCTAAAAAAAACAGAAAAGAAAATATAACAAATTAACTTAAAACCCTAGATGAAGTAGAAAAAGTCCTAAAAATACATAATTTGCCTAAACTGATTTGTGATGTGACAGAAAACTTATAACCATTTAAAAAATTGTCAGTAGTTAAAATCCTCCCACAAGGTGAACACTAGTTGCAAATAGGTCCAACTTGCACAAACTATCCCAGTATAGAAAAATATTATAAGCTAGTATAACCTTGAAACCAAAACCTGACCAGACCCTATAGAAAAGGAAAATTATGAGACAACAGCCTTTACGCATATATATGAAATCCTGAAAACATATTAACAAATTAAATCCAGGAGTGTATGGAAAACCTTATAAATCATGACAAAGACAGATTTCTTCCGGTAATACAAGGGTGATTTACCATTAGAAAATCAATTAACAGGCCGGGCGCGGTGGCTCAAGCCTGTAATCCCAGCACTTTGGGAGGCCGAGACGGGCGGATCACGAGGTCAGGAGATCGAGACCATCCTGGCTAACACAGTGAAACCCCGTCTCTACTAAAAAATACAAAAAACTAGCCGGGCGAAGTGGCGGGCGCCTGTAGTCCCAGCTACTCTGGAGGCTGAGGCAGGAGAATGGCGTAAACCCGGGAGGCGGAGCTTGCAGTGAGCTGAGATCTGGCCACTGCAATCCAGCCTGGGCGACAGAGCGAGACTCCGTCTCAAAAAAAAAAAAAAAAAAAAAAAAAAAAAAAATCAATTAACATAATTCATCATATTAAAAAAAATAAAGAAGAAAGATTACATTACCATCCCAATAGATGTGAAAACTATTGGACAAAATTTAACATTCATTTATGATTTTAAAACTCTTAGAGAAAAAAATAAAATGAAGAACAGTAATATATTATGTCTTCATTTGGGTGAAAAATAAAGGGGGAATGTGTGTGTGTGTGTGTGTGTGTGTGTGTGTGTGCGCGCGTGCGTTTGTGTGTGATGACTGTTGTTAAAGTGTCCAGAGCGGAGAACTAGGTTATGAGGTGACCTGAGTGGAAGGGAGAGTTTGTCTACATATCCTTTTCTGCCTTTTGAATATTGTGCCGCAAAATGAACAGGCTATTAAAATAAATTTTAACTTCACAATTAAATTACATTTGTAAAAAATGCTTAGCAAATTAGGAATTGAAAGAAACTTTCTTAACCTGATAAAGAATATCTAAAATCAAACGTCACTGATATTTGCAGCTGGGCATGCTGGCTCATGCCTGTAATCCCAGAACTTTGGGAGGCTGAGATGGAAGGATCCCTTGAGCCCAGGAGTTCAAAACCAGCCTGAACAACATGATGAGATCCTGTCTCTACCAAAAACATTTTTTTTTTTTTAATTAGCGGGACTTGATAGTGTGTGTCTGTAGTCCCTGCTGCTACTCAGGAAGCTGAGACAGGAGGATCACTTGAGCCCAGGAAATCAAAGCTACAAAGAACCATGATCATGCCACTGCACTCCAGCCTGGGTGACAGAGCAAGGTCCTGTGTCAAATAAATAAATAGACAGATAAATAGATAAATAAAAGATACTTGAAAGCATTAAAGATCAAGAGCAAGACAAAACTGTAATCCCAGCAGTTTGGGAGGCCGAGACAGGCAGATCACCTGAGGTCAGGAGTTTGAGACCACCCTGGACAACATGGCGAAACCCAGCTCTACTAAAAATACAAAAATTAGCCGTGTATGATGGCACATGCCTGTACTCCCAGCTACTCAGGAGGCTGAGGCAGGAGAATTGCTT
>NW_016810683.1:0-1203 GCF_001698545.2 Rhinopithecus bieti
CTGTTCTAAGTAATTCATTAAATTTTCTAATGCTCACTCAAAACACTGACAAATATTTAAAATCAATGTTCAGTAGATAAATTTTGCATCCGAAAAGATACAGTACAGTCCAAATATAACACAATTTGAACATATAAAATACAACACAATATTAATACTGTAATTGCATATACTCTCTACAAAATATGAAATTATTGTGATAAGATTAATTATCTAGGCCACTAACTTCTCTGGTTTGGATAGATAAAAATAAGAAAGCTAAAATCAATCTGTCCTGTCAGCCTTTATGTCATTTAAATATTGCATGCTAAATACTTACTAAACCTTATGCAAGTATCTTGAGTTTACTTTTAAATAACCATGGAAGGATTAATGTAACTATAAGATCTATTTTTAAGAATATATATTTCACTTATTAAATTGGAAATTTTAATGTAAACTATGAAAACAATAAAATAATATTTGGGAGATAATGTGTATTTTAGATATGAATAATTACATTTTCATATTAAAATTTTACACTCATTGTTTCTAGTTATTTTCTCATTTTTTGAACTTACTGCTTCATGTCATTCTCCTCTCCTTTTGTCCATAGTACCATATTGAAACTGACATGTTGAAACTGGCATACACACAGACCATTTTTGAAAACTGCTGTTTTTAATCTTGACATAATCAGGAAATAATTCCTCTGGTGCTTTACTTTCTCTACTATAGCACATCAGTTGGTTTGGTGAAATACATCTCAGAGTGTCAATTTGAAATGGAAGGGGAACAAAGAAATCCAAATTATTATTTTCCCTCTGCCTTTGAGCTTATCTATACCAGTACAGGTTCTCATTTTTGAGCTTTCTCTCTTTGACTCTCTTTTTTGGCAGGCTACTTCAATCGTATTCTTTTCTCTTTGTTGATGGAACTAATTTTTTTAAAAATAGGTAAATTTGTAAGCTCATTATGTGTTCATATTTAAAATACCTTATTAATTACTGGGAAATATTATTCATTCTAATTTATTTGTAATTGAAGGTTTCTTCTATAGAATATATTTTTGTTATACATAATACAATAATTTTCAAGAAACAAATGCAAATATTTTCCTGAAAATAACAAATGACTCAACTTTCGTTTCTTTATTTTATGTTCTGGTGAATAAACCCTCACTTATTTCCAAGTATTTTTTTTTTAGAGAAATGTAGAGTTATG
>NW_016810684.1:0-1432 GCF_001698545.2 Rhinopithecus bieti
AGGCCCCAAAGGGCTCCCAAATATAACCTTGCAGATTCCACGAAAAGACTGTTAGCAAACTGCTTCATGAGGACTAATTTGTAACTCTGAGATATGAATTCACAGATCACAAAGAAGTTTCTAAGAAAGATTCTTTCACGTTTTGAACTGATGATATTTCCTTTATCAGCGTAGGCCTCAATGCGATGGAAAGTAGCCCTTCTCCGGTGCCTCAGAAGCAGTGTAAATGGACTGTTCCAGGAAACATAAGTGTAACTCTGAGAGATGAATTCACACATCAGCAAGAAGTTTCGTAGAAAGTTTCTTTCTAGTTTCCATCTGAGGATATTTCCTTTGTCCGTAAGCTTCATTGCGCTAAGAAGCATCCCATTGCAGATTTCAAGAAAACTGTGTTAGCAAACTGATCACTGAAGAGAAACGTGTAACTCTGTGAATTGCATTCATACATTGAAGTGTATTTTTCCAGAAGGCTTCTTTCCTGTTTTTATCTGAAGATATTGCCTTTTTCACTATAGCCCTCAATGAGTTCCCAAATATCATTTGCAGAATCCATGACAACACTGTTCGCAAACTGTTCCAAGAAGGGAAGGTTGGAACTCTGTGTGATGAAGTCACACATCAGAAAGCAATCTCTCAGAAAGCTCCTCTCTAGTTATACTCTGAGGATATTTCCATTTTCCAAAGGGCTACAAAGGGCTCCAAAATATCGCTATGCCGTTTCCACGAGAAGACTCTTAGCAAACTGCTTCATGAGGAATAAGTTGTGACTCTGTGAGATGAATTCACGGATCACAAAGATGTTTCTCAGAAAGCTTGTTTCACTTTTTGAACTGATGATATTTCCTTTATCAGCGTAGGCCTCAATGCGATGGAAAGTAGCCTTTCTCCGGTGCCTCAAAGGCAGTGTAAATGGACTGTTCCAGGAAACGTAAGTGCAACTCTGAGAGATAAATTCACTGATCACCAAGAAGTTTCAAAGAAAGCTTGTTTCTAGTTTCCATGGGAGGATATTTCCTTTGTCCGTAAGCCTCATTGCGCTAAGAAGTATACCATTGCAGGTTTCAAGAAAACTGTGTTAGCAAACTGACCACCGAAGAGAAACATAACTCTGTGAGTTGCGTTCATACATCGAAGTGCATTTTCCCAGAAGGCTTCTTTCCAGTTGTTATCTGAAGATATTTCCTGTTTCGCCATAGTCCTCAATGAGTTCCCAAATATCACTTTGCAGAATCCACGACAACACTGTTAGCAAACTGTTCCAAGAAAGGAAGTGTGGAGCTCTGTGTGATGAAGTCACACATCAGAAAGGAATCTCTCAGAAAGCTTCTCTCTAGCTATTCTCTGAGGATATTTGCTTTTTCACAATGGGCCCCAAAGGACTCCCAAATATCACTTTGCAGATTACACGAAGAGACTGTTAGCAAACTGCTTC
>NW_016810685.1:0-1784 GCF_001698545.2 Rhinopithecus bieti
TTGGTATATATGCTGCTGAAGTAACCACCAAAAGATTTTCTTAGTGATTGCATAATAGTCTTCAGTCATTCTTCAACTGGTAGTTGTCCAATTTTCTTTCACCTTTTTATATTATCAAAAAAAAATTCACAGGGAACATATGTATATCCATTGATATGGGGTTTTCTATTAGACATAAAAAAGGAATTGCTCAATGTGTGCTGCTTTTGAGTGCAAATAACAGAACTCCAAGCAGCAATGGTTTAAACCAGGAATATATTAGTTGTTTAGTGAACAAGAAATCTGGTAGAAGATAGTCACAGTTTGAGTGTTCAAAGTCATAATCCACAAGCCAAGCTCTTTTCATAATTCTATTCTTCCATTCCTGGGCATATTGCCTCTTGGTTACAAGATGTCTACTGAAGCTCCAGATGTTCACACAACAAGATACAAAGTATAACGGGAAGGAAGAGGGCAAACAAACCCTGTTTTATATAGTTCTCTGTAAGGTAGAACAGTATGGCCACAAATAAACTTTCTCTTACATCTAGATGGCCAAAAACAATTTCACATATATCCATCTCTATACCAGTCAATGGTCAATGGGAATGGCATGTCATGATTTATTTGGACTGGGTGCATTGCTCCCTAAACAAGACCATGCTCCTATCAGTGAAGAAAAAAATACATAGAGAAAATAACCCTTCGAAAGGCAACCAACAGCGTCTGCCATGATATGATATGGAATTGATTAATGTGCTACTTAGACATCCTCAGTAAAATATCTGTTAGGGAAACAGGAGCCTAGCAGTACCAGGATAACACCATTGTAAGTTCAGCTCCATCTTGAGACTAAAAAGGTGCTTTCCATTCCAGCCATGACTCATGGTTATAAAGTGTTTATAGTGGAGGAAAACCTACAAGGACACACTCCTACAATAGCAGAAAGTCTAGATGTCCCAATATCCATGACAATATATGGTTTCAAAATAATTATAGTTATGCTTTGATGTACTTACCCACTAAAATGTCAAGGATAGTTTTCTTTAAATCAACAGAAAAATAAATTTTCTCATGTTGTCTGCTCTCCTGCACATAGTCACAGCTTAGTTTAGTCTTTACAAAGACAGGACACTTACATAAGAAAAGCTTGAAGATAATGCATTCCTCTGCTTAATTTCTGAGGATGCCCTACTTGGTAACAGTGTAGCTTTCAATATCTTATCACTGCACTCTGCAACTCACCTTGAATTATTTCTTCCGTGAGATTCAAGAACCCTCTCTGCAGATCTGGATTGAGACCCCTTTTCCATGTCCCTACAAAGGACATGATCTCCTTCCTTTTTATGGCTGCATCAGGTTCATTGTGTTTGCTAAGTCAGTTATCACCTGTCCTTTTTGCTTTCCAACTTCTAAAATTTTGATTCTATTGTCTCCTCCTATCCTGACTCTCTCTCTCTCTCTCTCTCTCTGTGTGTGTGTGTGTGTGTGTATGTATGTTTCTGTCTATTACTTTATAATTTTCCTGATGTTTCATGAGGAAGTGGAGGTATATATCTTCAACCACCATCTTTCTTAAGTCCTACACACTTAGCCAGTATGTACCATTGCCTTGCAAGTCAGGCTGAAGAGTGAGCTGAATGCACTTGAAAGTCTGAATGAAATTGTTCTGTTGGGAAAATTATCACAGCAACAATGTACAGGATGGATGAGAAGGGGGAGAAAACAGAAGCAGGTTATTTGTCCATTTGCCTTGCCTGTAGTGTCCTTCCCCTTACTTCTCAGTTTTTTTTTTTTTTTAATTA
>NW_016810685.1:4246-17089 GCF_001698545.2 Rhinopithecus bieti
GAGTCCCTCTTTTTCTATTGTTTGGAATAGTTTCAGAAGGAATGGTACCAGGTCCTGTTTATACCTCTGGTAGAATTCGGTTGTGAATCCATCTAGTCCTGGGGTGTTTTTTGGTTGGTAGGCTATTAATTACTGCCTCAATTTCAGAACTTGTTATTGGTCTACTCAGGGATTTGACTTCTTCCTGGTTTAGTCTTTGGAGGGTGTATGCGCCCAGGAATTTATCCATTTCTTTTAGATTTTCTAGTTTATTTGTGTAGAGGTGTTTATAGTATTCTCTGATGGTAGTTTGTTTTTCTGTGGGATCGGTGATGGTATCCCTTTTGTTGTTTTTTATTGTGTCTATTTGATTCTTCTCTCTTTTCTTCTTTATTAGTCTGGCTAGTGGTCTATCTATTTTGTCAATCTTTTAAAAAAAACTGCTCCTAGATTCACTGATTTTTTGAAGGGTTTTTTTGTGTCTCTATCTCTTTCAGTTCTGCTCTGATCTTAGTGATTTCTTGTCTTTTGCTAGCTTTCAAATTTGTTTGTTCTTGCTTCCCTAGTTCTTTTAATTGTGATGTTAGGGTGTGGATTTTAGATTTTTCCCACTTTCTCCTGTGGGCATTTAGTGCTATAAATTTCCCTCTAAACACTGCTTTAGCTGTGTCCCAGAGATTCTGATATGTTGTGTCCTTGTTCTCACTGGTTTCAAAGAACTTACTTATTTCTGCCTTAATTTCATTATGTACCCAGTAGTCATTCAGGAACAGGTTGTTCAGTTTTCATGTAGTCTTGCAGTTTTGAGTGAGTTTCTTAATCCTGAGTTCTAATTTGATTGCACTGTGGTCTGAGAGACTGTTTGTTATGATTTCTGTGCTTTTGCATTTGCTGAAGAGTGTATTACTTCCAATTATGTGGTCAATTTTAGAATATGTGCTATGTGGTGCTAAGAAGAATGTATATTCTATAGACTTGGTGTGGAGAGTTCTGTAGATGTCTATTAGGTCCTCTTGGTCCAGAGCTGAGTTCAAGTCCTGAATATCCTTGTTAATTTTCTGTCTCATTTATTTGTCTAATTTTGACATTGAGGTGTTAAAGTCTCCCACCATTGTTGTGTGGGAATCTAACTCTCTTTGTATGTCTCTAAGAACTTGCTTTATGAATCTGGGTGCTCCTGTATTGGGTGCATATATATTTAGGATAGTTAGCGCTTCTTGTTGCATTGATCCCTTTACCATTATGTAAAACCCTTCTTTGTCTTTTTTTTAATCTTCGTTTTGGTTTAAAGTGTGCTTTATCAGAGACTAGGATTGCAACCCCTGTTTTTTTCTTTCCATTTGCTTGGTAAGTCTTCCTCCATTCCTTTATTTTGAGTCTATGTGTTTCTTTGCACGTGAGATGAGTCTCCTGAATGCAGCACACCAATGGGTCTTGACACTTTATACAATTTGCCATTCTGTATCTTTTAATTGGGACATTTAGCCTGTTTACATTTTAGGTTAGTTAGTACTGTTATGTGTGAATTTGATCCTGTCACTATGATGTTAGCTGGTTATTTTGTCTGTTAGTTGATGCTGTTTCTTCATAGTGTTGATGGTCTTTACAATTGGGTATGTTTTTGCAGTGGCTGGTATTGGTTTTTCCTTTCCACATTTAGTACTTCCTTCAGGACCTCTTGTACGGCAGGCCTGGTGGTGACAAAATTTATCAGCATTTGCTTGTCTGTAAAGGATTTTATTTCTCCTTTGCTTATGAAGCTTAGTTTGGCTGGATATGAAATTCTAGGTTGAAAATTCTTTTCTTTAAGAATGTCGAATATTGGCCCCCACTCTCTTCTGTTTTGTAGGGTTTCTGCAGAGGGATCTGCTGTTAGTCTGATGGGCTTCTCTTTGTCAGTAACCCGGACTTTCTCTCTGGCTGCCCTTAACATTTTTTCGTTCATTTCAACCTTGGTAAATCTGATGATTATGTGTCTTGAGGATGCTCTTCTCGAGGAGTATCTTTGTGGTGTTCTCTGTATTTCTTGAATTTGAATGTTGGTATGCCTTGCTAGGTTGGGGAAGTTCTCTTGGATAATATCCTGAAGAGTATTTTCCAACTTGGTTCTATTCTCTCCGTCGCTTTCAGGTACACCAATCAAATGTAGGTTTAGTCTTTTCACATAGTACCATATTTCTTGGAGGGTTTGTTCTTTCCTTTGCATTTTTTTTTCTCTCATCTTGTCTTCATGCTTTATTTCATTAAGTTGATCTTCAATCTCTGATATCCCTTTTTCTGCTTGATTGATTTGGCTATTGATATTTGTGTATGCATCACGAAGTTCTCGTGCTGTGTTTTTCAGCTCCATCAGGTCATTATGTTCTTCTCTAAGCTGGTTGTTCTAGTTAGCAATTGCTCTAACCTTTTTCAGTGTTCTTAGCTTCCTTGTATTGGGTTAGAACATGATCCTTTAGCTCGGAGGAGTTTCTTATTACCCACCTTCTGAAGCCTACTTCTGTCAATTCGTCAAACTCATTCTTCATCGAGTTTTGTTCCCTTGCTGACGAGGAGTTGTGATCCTTTGGTGGGCACTTTGGAGGAGAAGCATTCTGGTTTTGGAATTTTCAGCCTTTTGCACTGTTTCTTCCTCATTTTCATGAATTTATCTACCTTTTGTCTTTGACGTTGGTGAACTTCAGATGGGGTTTTTGTGTGGACATCATTTTTGTTGATGTTGATGCTATTCCTTTCTGTTTGCCGGTTTTCCATCTAACAGTCAGGCCTCTCTGCTGCAGGTTTGCTGGAGTTTGCTGGAGGTCCACTCCAGGCCCTGTTTTTCTGGGTGTCACCTGCGGAGGCTGCAGAACAGCAAAGATTGCTGTCTGTTTCTTCCTCTGGAAGCTTCATCCCAGAGGGGTACCCGCCAGATGCCAGCCAGAGCTCTCCTGTATAAGGTGTCTGTCGACCTCTTCTGGGAGGTGTCTCCCAGTCAGAAGGCACAGGGGTCGGGTACCCACTTGAGGAGGCAGTCTGTTCCGTAGCAGACCTTGAGCACTGTGCTGGGCAATCTGATGCTCTCTTCAGAGCTGGCAGGCAGGAACACTTAAGTCTGCTGAAGCTGCGCCCACAGCCGCCCCTTCCCCCAGATGCTTTGTCCCAGGGAGATGGGAGTTTTATCTATAAGCCCCTGACTGAGGCTGCTGCCTTTCTTTCAGAGATGCCCTGCCCAGAGAGGAGGAATCTAGAGAGGCAGTCTGGCTATAGTGGGTTTGCTGAGCTGTGGTGGGCTCCCCTAGTTTGAACTTCCAGAAGGCTTTGTTTACACTGTGAGGGGAAAACTGCCTACTCAAGCCTCAGTAATGGTGGAAACCCCTCCCCCTAACCAAACTTGAGAATCCCAGGTAGACTTCAGACGCTTTGTTGGTAGTGAGTATTTGAAGCTAGTGGATCTTAGCTTGCTGAGCTCCGTGGGGGTGGTATCCACTGAGCTAGACCACTTGACTCCCTGACTTCAGCCCCCTTTCCAGGGAAGTGAGCGGTTCTGTCTGTCTGGTGTTCCAGGTGCCACTGGGGTATGGAAAAAAAGAAAAAAGAACTCCTGCAGCTAGCTCGGTGTCTGCCCAAAGGGCCACCCAGTTTTGTGCTTGAAACCCAGGGCCCTGGTGGTATAGGCACCCAAGGGAATCTCCTGGTCTCTGAGTTGTGAAGTGTGGGAAAAGTGTAGTATGTGGGGCGGAAAGCACCATTACTCATGGCACGGTTCCTCACAGCTTCCCTTGGCTAGGGAAGGGGGTACCCCAACCTCTTGTGCTTCCTGGGTGAGGCAATGCCCCACCCTGCTTCAGCTTGCCCTCTGTGAGCTGCACCCACTATCTAACTAGTCCCAATGAGATGAGCTGGGTACCTCAGTTGGAAATGCAGAAATCACCCGCCTTCTGTGTCGATCTCGCTGGGAGCTGCAGACTGGAGCTGTTCCTATTCAGCCATCTTACCAGCCCAGAGCCACTTTTCAATTTTCTAAATGCACAAGACCTTCAAGGTTTGTCACATACTTGATATTCTCGGCAATATCCCTGACAGCCTTAGCCTCTGGCAATTACTCCCTTCCCAGAATTCCTTTAGTCTTCAAATTAGGTTTTATTTGGGTTGCTGGCATCTGATTGATTCTTTGCACATTATGTGTCTTTAAGTGTGCATGTCCTATCTTTTAGATGAGGTTACGATCCTATTTGATGCCTTTTTGGCATCACTCATTGAATACCTTTTAAATGAATGATGGGACAGATGAGGGTATGTGCATTTCAAAAAGGTCATGTAAATTTGGTGGGGTAGTATTTTTGAGACATTGAGCTGTGTTTTTATACCCTCTATGTATTTACCTCTTTCTCATTTCCATGTTCAAGCACACAGCTGTCTCTATGCTCATTATATCAGGGGAGAGATATGACAGGGCAGAAATCAGAAAAAGTATGCAAGTCCTCTCTCTAGTGTGTGCTTCATAAGTCTAAGCCCTTAGAGTTACTTAGAAGATTTTGCGGGGGTGAAAGGTAGGATAAGGAAAGAAACGGTGGCTCTCCCCTACTTGACCAGAGAAAGGTTTCTCTATGTTGGAGGGAGAGAATTTGGTTAGAGCACAAATGTTAGCGGGCCTTGGAGAGAGGGGTCCTATAAACTGTTTTCTTTTCCCAGGCAGAACACCAGAGAAGTGGCAAGGCAATAACTGTGAGTGGTGTCTGCACAGATGGGTCCCTACCAAGCCTCACCATTTCTTCTCCTTCCAGCACTGAAGCAGCAAAAAGACTCCTGTGTGATGCAGAGGCTGGAGAAAGACTCAGGATCTTAAGGTAGCAAAAGACATCTTGAGGGATGTGCGCTTAGCTCAAGAACAAGATTCCACACCCTCTTTTGTATAGGTATTGTAGGAGGTTCCTGGAATGTAGATATAACCTTGGGGAAATAGGAGGACCTAACATTGACTGAGATTATGTTTTTGCCATCTCAGTGAAATGGAGCTCAAAATAGAAATAAATTTGCATTACAGAAAAGAAAGAAAGTAATTTTCTTGTGCATTTGACATTGTGGACTGAAATTCATACCTGGTATATAATCACAAATAAGATCAGTTATTAAGTAATATTAACAGTCTACTTGTGCATGTGGGAGAGAGTTGAGCACATTTTTCTTAGAAGGAAAAAACAAGAGACAAATGTATACAAATCTTTTAGGAAAAGGTAGAATAATACTTTTCTGTAAACATGGAAATGATTGTATGCAAATTCAATTGCTTTTGAACTATAGTCCAGCATCAGTCACTTGAATTAATTGGGAACAGAACTGTTTGAATTAATGAAGCATCAGAATTTTAGACAATTTTTCAATACCTGCTGTAACGTGGGCTTGGTTGTAAAGACCATCAATTACAAATAGTGTGACCATGAATAGATTGCTTAAAGTATCTCAGCTTATTTTTCTCAGCAATGAAGTTGATATAATGATCCGTATATTACATGATTGTTGTGCAGATTAAGTGAGAGAATGCTTATGAAAGTACCCAGCATGAAGCAATCACTCAATATACTTTAGTTTCTTTTCCTGAATATGAAATGATGGAAATGCACTGGTTTCTCTGAAAGCCCAAACTAAACCTCAGATAACAATAATGATATAAGTGCTAGGAACAAAGGATTTATACTACAAACAGGAAATTGGAAACCAAGGTCATGTATTTTGAGCTCTGAACCCATCATTTAGCCTACTGATATTTTCTGATTTTCTGATATTTTCATTCTACATCTGACACTGTTTAATCAGTTTAGAAGAAATTGATTAAATTCTAACTAAAAAAATGCATAATCTGTTTTTAAACTTAAATAATGTAAAGAAAACCACCAACTAGCTTCCACTCTATTTGTAAAAGTTTCACCCACAGGGTTAAATGTCAGTGTTTCTGCTTGTTTTTCCATGACCTAATCACATCTGCTCTTAATGTAGCTGAGTGTGTGTGACATTTAACAACTCGCTTTAAAAAAATCTTACCATAAAGAGAACTGGTATAGAGGGGACTACTTGACAGTCTGTGATGAGTGTAGCTTGTATTCACAAGCTCCAAAAATACTATGAATAAAACAAGTTTTATAAAGGAAAAAAATTATGGTGATGTCTATGAGGCTAATGTCTTTGTTAAGAGAATTAGGTTCAGGAAATGCAGGACTATTAGAAAGGATGAATCTCATATTTCTGAATTATGAGTGACACAATCAAGGCAATTCAATAATAGCTACTATTTATTACATGTCTACTGTGTGCCTGGTGCTAAAATATATATAATTGGAGGAGTTTATTTGGTCAGGAAGATAAATCCTTGTTTTATTCATCTTCATTTTAGAGTAAATAGCTTGATAGCATCTATAAATGTACAGGAAAGTGGTAATTGCAAAGCTTATGCAGGATGTTTGTGGAACCATTGCTAGGTGGATAATAAGTCTTAGGTCTCACATGGCCTTTTTCTGTTGTGGGCAGAGATCTATCCAGCATATGTTTCATTTAGGAAAATTTTCTTCTTACTCAGATTGGATCCAGATTATCTGTGTATAGGATGTTCATACACACACACACACACACACACATATGAATATGTATATCTATGTACAGGTATACCTTGAAGATATTGTGGGCCCACTTCCAGACCACCAAAATAAAGCAAATATTGCAATAAAGTGAGTTGCACACATTTTTGGTTTTCCAGTGCACGTAAATGTTGTGTTTATACTATACAGTAGTCAATTAAGGGTGCAATAGCATTATGTCTAAAAAATGTACACACCTTAGTTTAAAAATACTTTATTGCTAAAAAATGCTGACACAGAGACATGATGTGAGCACATGCCGTTGAAAAAAAAATGGCACTACAGAATTGCTCAAAAAAAGGTTTTCACAAACCTTCAATTTGCAAAAAATGCAGTATTTATAAAGTGCAATAAAACAAGGCATGCCTGTATAAGGTAAGTCTTGGGTATGCGCACACGCACACACACACATAAGGTTATAACTGATACAGTACTGAGTACTGAAATACTGAAATTTGGCAGAGATAGCCCCTTATAGAGGTTGTCCTATTATGTATCCTACTAGCAATGTATGGCAGTGTCGGTTTCCTTACAGCTTTTCCCTCTATTCTTCCTTGAACTCTTTCCAATCAGGATTCTGTATGAAAGGACCACATTTTAAAAAGTCTTGGAGGCAATAGGAAACATAGTATATTGAAGTCCTTTAAATAATTCAGTACGGTTGAAGTATCATATGGAGAGGAATCTGAAAGGCAAATGTAAATACAGGTGTAAAGATGAGAACAAAAGTCTACCCAGACTGTTGTGCTGAAGGTCCAGGAGGATGGGCCCATGAAGCAAGTAGGAAGGCTAGGAGCTGGAAATATTTAAAATGGGAACTCTTTGAAGAAGCTAATTATTTGTAGTGCTTGTCTCTTGGGCTATGGAAATAGTCATATAAAGAGCATAGTTTTAGACCTTTACCCTTCCATGTTGGAATTCTCTTTAGTTACTCTCCTCAGTAAAGACTCACCTCCACTACCTTGGGTGGTGGAGATACGAGGAGTAAAGGAATAGAGTGGGAAAAAGAAGTGTGAATTACCACACATTGACCCCACTGATGATACCTATTTGTAGGGAGCAACATGGTATATAGTGGGTGACTATATCCAAGCATTTCTAGAGGTAATCAGCATCTAAAAAAGAAATGGCCCATGGTTTGGCAGGAAAGAGCTGCTGCATGGTGGGAAATTCAGAAGCAGATGTGAGAGAATCCCTCTTTTAGTATATACTAGAAGAAGGTGATCCTTGCAAGGGAGACGACTGACCTGAGTTTCACACAAATCATTATTTTCCCAGGAAACCTGTGTGATAGCTATTATTCTCCCCATTTTATGCACAGGAAAATAATAATTAATTTTTTTTGTTCTTATGCTGCAAATAATGATAGTAATAATAGCTATCATTTATTGTGTATGTACTATATGCCAAGCCCACTGCAATTTCCTTTACATCATTATTATTATGGAAACATTGTTGCAAGGAAATAATTGTTTTCTCAGTTGTTTTATGTGTCAACTTAACTGCATTAAGGAATACCTAGGAACCTGGTAGAGCATTACTTTTGGGGGTATCTACGAGCGTGTTTTCAGAGGAGATTAGCCTGTGAGTCTGAATGAACTAGATAGGGAAGTTCTGCTCTCAGTGTGAGTGGGCACCATCCACTCTGCTGGGGACATGGAGACAACAAAAACAGAAAAGGTGAATGTGTTGATCTTCCTGTGGGAACGGAGATACACTCTTCCTCTCCTGTCCTTGGACAACAACTCCAGTCTACCAAGCCTTTGAACTCCAGGACTTACACCCGTGGACCCCAGGTTTGGCTTTGGACTGAGAGGTATACCATTGACTTCCCTGATTCTGAGGACTTCACACTTGCACTGAGCCAGACTACCAGCACCCTAAGGTCTTCAGCTTGCAGATGGCCTGTTCCAAGACTTCTCAGCCTCCATAATCACATGAGCCAATTCCCCTGATAAACCTCCTCTTATCTCTCTCTCGCTCTCTCTCTCTCTCTCTCGATAGATAGATCTGTTATTGATTTTGTCTCTTTGGACAACCCTAACTAATACACTCAGAGAGTAAATAATATACTCAAGGTCATGGAGGTAACAACTGGTTAAACTTGGGCTAGAATCCAGGATTTATGAAGCCCAGAGTTATGTTGATTCCTGATCCCTTTGTATCATAGAGATTAGAGACAATAGAGATGATTAGGGATGAGCTTCCCCTATTTCACTCTATTGGTTTTTCTACACTTACTTATATCCCTACATTCTTATCATGTCTGTTCTTCCTTCTCTCTAAGGTTATCTTATCCAAGTATCATTTGAATTCCATCTCTTCTTGCCTCGATGGCATATTTCCCTGGCAATGATCTTCTTTCTCTCCTAATCTTACAACTATGAGCATAAAAATGAACTCTTTGCTCAACCTTTTCTCTCTTTCAAGCTAGTCTTCCTTTTCAAAGAGAAATCTATTCACTGTATCCATGTTCTATTCACTTGTAAATTCACTTCAGTGAAGCACTCACCAAGGTTATCATGGACCTCCTGATTACCAAATCTAGTGGCCTCTTTTCAGTTTCCATTTCTCTAAACCTTCATGCAGCTTGAAATTTTCTCCTTCTTTGGCATCCATGATGGCAGATATCCTTCTACTTTGCTTAACATTTCTCATTAGTCTTATTCAATGGCTCTTTTTTTCCCTGCCCACCACTTACGTGTAGATGTTCCTCAGGGTTTAATCCTCTATACTAGTCTGTTTTCCCCTGAGATGAGGTTTTTTCCATCCTATGGCTGTGACTTCAAAACTAAATAAAACTTTCAGAACTGTATTGGATACTGGAATTGTTCTGAAGCTTAGTTTAAAAGAATGCTCTCCTAAAATCTTTCTTCTAACTTCCCCAACTGGAGGTACCTTCTCTTCCTTTTGAATTCCCTGAAAGATTTCGCCCTTATCTCTTAGCTGACATGCATCATATCAAACTTTGTCTGGTAGCTGTTGGTGTGCTTGTCATACTCCTTCTAGTAGATTGTAAACTCCTGGAGGACCAGAACTTTGCCTTTCTTATTGCATTTTCTTTAGAACATAATACGGTGCCATGGACATGATAGGGTATCTATATTTATTGAATCCAATTGAATCTATTTTCTACTATTTGATCATTTTCTTTGATTCTATCTTCTGAAATTTTTCTGATCGAGGGCCTTTTTGAGCCATTCACTCCAATTTGACAGTGACAAGGCCAACCTCCTCACCAAGCTGCTGCAGTTTGAGGATCAACTGCAGAGGATGCCATCAAACAACCATTCTTCCTCAATCTGGAAGGAGTGAATCCACAAACTCATGACGCCTCTTCTATATTTGCATTATGTGATATCCAGTTACATAAAAAAGGCCAACTTGACTCAGGCAGGCCATTTTCACATATGGAGGACGTGGAGTTCTGAAGGGATTCCTCAACTCTCACAGGGAAGCCTCCAGCTGCACCTCTCTTGCTTGCTGGCTGCCTACCTGCCTGACCCATGCTCACCTGCCCACATTTCCCTTGTTGCCTGCCTGAATGCTGGACCGTTGGCCTGTTGGTCCCAACCACTGGCCTGTCCGCTGGATGTTAACAAAGATGTCATCACTCCTTAAAAGAAAAAAGATAGGTTGATGGTTACTTGTCTTCTGATACAAAAGGCTTGTATTTTAAAATTTCCCTGTCACTACTCTTTACTCGTTATTTCCTTAGTGTGAACATAACATAAATGCATAATTTTAATATTTTATTTGCTGAATTCCTGCTCGTAATATGTGTGCCTTGGTCTAGATTTCTTATCCTTGAATATGCTGTGAATTTCCAGAAGGTAGAGATGAGTCTGCTGGCTCAATTTGATTAATTTTTATCTTAGCATCATGTGAAATGTACACTTAATAAGCAAAAATACCTTTGATGATGATTTAACACCATCTACTGGTCTTTGATCTGAATACATCAGTCTTTAAAATTTATGGTGATTTATAAGTGGTACAACTATAGCCTGCATTTTCATGATCTCAACCAAATTGGTGTGACTTTCAGGCAGTAACTGACAGATGTCTTTCATCATATTGAGATCTTAGAAGGTGGTAGGAGGAGTGCACTGAGTCAAACATAAATAATCACAATGTAACAGAGCAAAATATATGTGCCTTAGGGATGGCAGTGACAACATGCTCTCTCAAAGGAAGCAGGGGTTGCATCTGAAGAGGGGTTAAGCAGAGACTTCATGAAAAAATTTTGACATGATAAAATCATTTGTGTTTTAGCTGGGGTTCTCTTGGCTGAAGTGTGGAAGGTGAATCAGAAAAGGACAAGAATTAAAACAGAGATACCAATGAGATAGAAAAAAATTAAAGCGCAACCCCTGAAATCTAGAAACTGGCTTAGCACTCACAGCTAGGCCATGTTATTCTCCTGTTGGACATTTTAAAACCACACAGAACCCCAACACCCCACACAGTTACTCTGAGGCCATGATATAGTGAAACAAAACAAGACCTTCATATTTTGTCTCAGCAGAGACAAAACCAAGGTCACTCTGCCCCCCACAATATATCAAATATCTTCCTCTCTCTGCTGAAATGAGTGACTGTTACTTCTTTACCAATTACAGATTTATCACTGCTCTAGTATGTCCTCCATATTGATAAGATTTAATGAGATACCCAATGATAAAATTGCTCCCATTTCTTGATAGTATTCAATCCAGTGTGAGGTCTTGCTCCTTAGACCAACTAAAGCCCAAATCTTATAACTGGTTCTTTTAACTTCTTCTTACTAAGATAACCTATGCTTCTCCATGGTGTGTGCTCTCCCTCACTGCAATGAGTAATAAACCCAACTTGTTTAACTATAGATAAACAAGTTGGGTTTCTGGGGTCCTTGGCTAGAGGTTATTGACACTAAAAAGGGGACAGTGGCAGTACATGTAAGCAATGGTGAGGGCATGAAATAAACAGTGGTACCAGGGATTGAGAAGAGTGTGCAGATCGTGGAATAATTTAAAAGGCAAAATCACTAGTACTTGACTAGTTAATTTGGAAGTTGAAAGAACGGGACGGTCCTAGAAAAAGACTTAGTCTATACTGTGAGTATGTAGGTGAATAGTGATGGTATTCATGAAAATTGGGAAAACAAAGAGAGGACCTTTTAGGGGGAGTATTTTGAATATTTGTAATTAGAGTGCCTGTGAGACATCCAGGTAGAGAGGTACAGCAGGCAGTTGGGCATATGGGTTTGAAGATAGGAAAGATCTGACCTAGTAGTTAAATGCAAAAGAGGGGATGAGATCATCCTGGAAATATGTGGAAAGTGAGAAGAACATATGGCTAAGAGTTAAACCTTGAGATTTATCAACATTTAAGGAGCAGGCAGAGGAAAAGGAGATTTTAAAAAAGAGAACCAGCAGAGATGTGCATCATGAAAGCAAAGGAATTAAGGGTTTTAAAAAGTGGGAAACCGTGAACAGCATCAAATGCAGCTGAGAGATCAAGTCTGTTAGGTTTGGAAATTATGAAATCATGGGTGACCAGAGAGAGGAAGAGCAGTTTAAGAGGAAGAGTGAGTTTATACGCAGACAGGAGTGGGTTGGGGAATAAATGAAAAGTGAAGACTTGGAGGCAGTGAGTGTGAAGAACTCTTGAGATTTCAAAGAAAAGCAGGTCAGGTGAAAGCTAGATACAGATGTGGAGTCAACAGGTGAAGAAGAAGGAGATTAAAATACCACTAGAAAGTCTGTTTTGTTCACCGATACATCATTGGTGACTACAAGCATGCCTGGCACATATTCAGGTATTCAACAAGCATGGGTTGAATAAATGAATGATGGGATAATTGGTAGAGAACTTTCTAGAAGATGTAGAAGGGGTTAAAGTCAAGGGACCAAATAGTAAGGCTGTTGTTAACCAGAGGAGTTTTGTGTCTTCTTCTGTAGTGAATTCAGAGACACCATCCCATTTGTATTAGTCCATTCTCACATTACTATAAAGAACTACCCGACACTATTCACAATAGCAAAGACTTGGAATCAACCCAAATGTCCATCTGTGACAGACTGGATTAAGAAAATGTGGCACATATACACCATGGAATACTATGCAGCCATAAAAAAGGATGAGTTTGCGTCCTTTGTAGGGACATGGATGCAGCTGGAAACCATCATTCTTAGCAAACTATCACAAGAACAGAAAACCAAACACCGCATGTTCTCACTCATAGGTGGGAACTGAACAATGAGATCACTTGGAC
>NW_016810685.1:17426-37198 GCF_001698545.2 Rhinopithecus bieti
GGGGAAGCAACATGTTTTCCTTCACAAGGCAGCAGGAGAGAGAAGTACAGAGCAAAGGGGGAAGAGCCACTTATAAAACCATCAGATCTCATAAGAACTCATACACTATCATGAGAACGCACGGAGGAACCGCCCCCATGATCCAATCACCTCCCACGAGGTCCTTCCTGCAACATGTGAGAATTACAATTAGGATTACAATTCAAGATGATATTTTGGTGGGACCACAGGGCCAGACCATATCACCATTCAATCTTAGTGTATTTAACTAAAACCACTTGACATTTTCTGTTATCGTATTCACTTTCCATGTAGCTCAAAACTTTGAATATTATCACCATAGATTTCTGTTGGTAATAGTAAAAAACATTATCGTTTAGAGAAAGTTTGGGAATTTATGTATTTTAAATTGTAATAAATATCTTTATTGTTTCCCTTGTGCAATATTTTCTACTTATAATACTGTCCTGATTTTGTAATTTAGTTTAATTAAGAACTTTATGACAATCTGCATTTGCCACTAATAAACTGGGTTGTCCCAGAGTGTACTGCTTTCCCTATTACTGGAGTGTTGCTCACGAGGAAGCAAGCTGACCCCAAGTTTGGGAAAAAGTAGTTGGAATCCAGTCACCATGTGAGTTGACTCAGATAACTTCTCAAGGTCCATTGTAAAGGTCTTTAGAGCTTCTAAGATTCTGCTTCTTTGTTGCCAAGTTTTAAAATTAATTAATCAATTGTGTTCCCAATGTTGTCATCTCATATTTTAGGCTGTTTGAATCAAAACTTTTGATCTTGGAAAACAAATTTTAGACTTTGGCAACCATGTTGTATCCAAGGCAGTTTATATTGTGACAAGTAATATAAATAGGTTTTTTCTAAAAATGGGGGGGACAGAGAGATATGGAGAGATGGAAAGAGACAGAGAGAGACACCACTATTAAACTCTGTTTGCTTTTTACTGAAAATTGGGATTCCATCTCTCCACTAATACTCAGAAGCTCCAAACTGATTAGGGATTTGTTTTTTGGTTAACAAATAGTCAATGTCAGGAAGCTATATGTATATATTTTCCAGTGGAGCATAAAACTGTGGGTGTTCTTTAGAGGCAACTGAAGATTTATTGTTTTGGGAGCCCGCTTTGTCAATTCCACTAGATAGTGTTACCAATGCAAACTGACTGGCTTTCCAGAAAAGCCTGTTGTCTGCTGGTTGCCAGGTGTCTAGTGATGAGAACAGCATGCAGCCAACGTAGCAGAAAACTAAAGTGCATGCATGGCCAAGGGAAGGTAGTAAGAAGGGCTACACTGTGGAGACCCTCCTTCTCCCAAATCTGGCTGTCTCCATCTGGTCCTAGCTCAAAACACAGTTGTTTCCAAAAGCCATAATCTTGGTCCCTGGATAAACTACAGAGGAAGGACTTAATGTAAAACAGGGGTCTTGTGATGTGATCTGTGTCTCAATTAGGAAGTCAGTGTGATGGGGCTTTAGCAGCCTAGTGTTTTCGTTGACATAGACCAGACCCTATAGTGACTTAACTCCTAACACCTTTTCCTCTTTAGCATTCTGAGACCTTGTGGCTCTTGCTATAACATGCAATCACGTCAGATAAATACTGTTTATTAAATGCCTATACACAGCACCCGTTCCATAAACTATCCTCCTAACTGTGCAAAGCTGGTATCATTGTTGCCATTTTACAGATAATAAACTGATGCTCAGGTTGACTTGCCCAAAGCTATACAGATGTTAAGTAGATGATCTAAGATTCAATCCTGGTTTGAAATAGTTTTTCACTCCAAAGTTAGTTTTTCACTACATTATTTGTTCATGAATTAATTAACGATGGTCCTAACATATGTTTTTTTCATTTAAATCATCACATTTGGTTTTCTTCATTGGTTAAATTGACTAGATAATTGTCTAATATGGTATAAACATACTTACTGAATAGGAGATAGATATATACACCCTTATTTGAAGTATGAAGTTTCATAGTAAAGATGTTTTTTAAATTAACCGTAAGTTTTTGCGACTCCTTGAATTTTAAGCTTGTGATAAGATAGAATTAACATTTGTGTTGTCTGGTTAGTCTGAGGGTGTCAGGTTTTCAGCAACTCAGAAATCTTGAACTCAAACTCCTGAACTTTTTTTTCCTCCTTGTCATCTCCTTCTCTTCTCCAGGGCCACTTCATATGGTGCAGACTGGAGAGCAAACGACTCTGGGGAGTGCTACTAATATGGTAGCCTATGTGACTGGCAACTGCTCTCCTTTCTCCTCTGCCTCTATTTTTGGATACGCTTGTTTTGTTTAGGGTGTGATTGTGTGTGCATGTGCACATGCCAAAAAGAAAATAATCTGACAGGAAAATTAATTAATGGAGAAGTGGTGATGGTTACAGCATTAATTAGGAATTGTTCTGTCAAATAATGCAGAAAGAATGGCACCTGAAAGTTTAAACTCTGACACTAAATCTACCTCAGAACTAGAAACTAGCAAAGTGGCAAAACAAATTATGACCTATCTTGGATATTCTGTTCCTGAAAACCCAGACAGATATATCCAGTAAGGTCAGAAGCTTATTTCTGGTGTTGAATGACATGTTTTGGAATTTTAACTGTGCAAAAGAGAGGGAAAGAAAAAAAAACTAAAGAGTTATTTTTGACCTAAATTACAAAAAGATTCTAGTAATAAATGGTTCATGGTCCAAAAATAAGACAGAATCTAAAAGGTGATCAACTCTACACCTAACTACTTGCTGCCATTGTAGTTTTTGCAGTGAAGTAATTGGATACTCTAAAGGTATAATGTTCTTATGGGTTCTTTTCTCTCCCCTCCCCAATCCCGCCTCCCCCCATCGCCCCTTTGTCCTTTCCCTCCCCTCCACCTCCGTCTCCCTCCCTTCCTCTGCCTCCTTCCTCTTCCCTTTTTCTTTCCTACGGAAAATTATTCAAGTAAATCTTGGTAAGTTATAAAAATGTTTGGTTCCTGTCCAAGAAGAGAGAAGGGGCCAAAAAATGAAAAATGGTAGCAGGAACCAAGTTTGGAAAAGGGAGCTGAAAAATGCCGAAACAATTGAACCATTACTGGAGAAATATTAAGAAATTCATGTGGGAAAAATAAAGGAAAAGGTTTTAATGCTGGTTTTTTTTTGGGATGAGACAGGTTTTTTTCTTTTCTTATAAAATTGTTCTAATAGCGAAGGGTAAAATCAAAATTACACAAGAACTGTTTTCCATTTTTTAATTTTCTCCCCTCTAAGGAGCTTTGTTAATTTAGTTTTGTTAAAGCTTTTCCATTTAAAAACATACGGCCAAAACATTTTAAGCCATCAAACAGAGTTCTTTTTGTAGAATTTTCCTTAGAATTTGAAGATAAAAATAGTCCCAAAATGTGGAAAAGATATCTGGAAGAAAAATAAATACCTGCATTTGGAATTAAAATCACATTTCTATATCATTTTTGGAAAGTCATCTATACTGAGCATATGAGGGCAGGCCCACTCCTAACATTTGGAGAATCTGGGAAAAGGGTTAAATGAAAGCCCATTAATCCCTTTATCTAAATATTTAAAAGTTCTGAATCATGCTAAGAGTACTAAATAAAATACAGTAGTACCTTTGTATCCATGGGGATTGTTTACAGGACTCCTGCAGGTACCAAAATCCATGGATGCTCAAATCCCTGACATAAAATGGTGTAATATTTGCATATAACCTACATACATCCTCCTGTATACTTTACATGCATCCTCCTGTATACTTTAAAACATCTCTTCATTACTTATAATGCCTAATACAGTGTGAATGTTATGTAAAGAGTTGTTATATCGTATTGTTTAAGGAATAATGAAAAGGAAAAAATGTTGTGTACCTGTCCACTACAGAAGCAACCATCCATTTTTTAAAAACATTTTTAATCCGTGGTTAGTTGGAGCCATGGGTGTGGAACTCGAGGATGTGGAGGGCTGACTTGTATGTTCTATCTATTTGCCTTGACAAATATACCTTCATAGCAGTCTTGATGGGCAAGATTCAATTTAGAACTGTCGGACTGCTCAGAGCTCTGGGTCAGAAGATGATAACACATTTCTCTTCCCACCCTAGCTCAGCCCACCTCATGAGGGATCTCATGCAGAATCATTTGGATTCCTCAGGTGATGTATTCAAGTCCTTTCCAAGTGACTATGCCTTGGTGGCCCCTCAGCTCTAGGGATGCACATGTCTTGGTGTGATAGGCTCCATGAGGACAACCTTCAAGAAGAGGCCTGAGCAGGCCTTGGAAGCAGACCAAGGCAATTTAGGAAGGGGATTCTTGGGTTCTGGGTGCTCAAACTGACATTTAAAAGGATTGAGCATGGGCTACAAGGAGGCACATTCCTCCTAGCTCTGAGAATTCTTTACCATTTGAGAGAAAGGGCATAACCAGAGGATGGCTAGAGCAGAATTTGTTGCGTAAACCAGGGTGGTGGAGCTAGCAAGGTACTGTGAAAATAAGGCCAGAGCTCTGTAACTAATCAACTATAAGACTCTAGGTCTTTCCCCATCTGGGTCCTTTAAGATGGTTTTACGGCATTCCAGTTAAGTGGCATGCAATGGCCAACTAGGTAGGAACCACGTTTGCGACATCCTGTGATGAAGAAACAAAATGCAATCAAGTGAGAACAAATGGGTCCTGAAAAGGTCTGCCAGCAGTAGGGCACCCTGACAGGTAGCTGGGCATTGCTCCCGCTAAGACCTGGGTGGGTAGCAAGAGGAGCCCCAGTTGTCTTCAGGGTCTCCTATGAGACTAGAGTAATCTCTAACTTTAACCAAATAGACCCATTGGAACTTATCCCAGGTAGAGTTGTGTTGTCATCCAAGAAGTGAGACATGAATGCAGTAGGAAGAAGGAGAGAGCACCAGAAAGAAATAATTTGCTCGGGTGACTCAAGCCAGTCCTGGCCAAGGGAGACAAACACTGTGTCCTGTATACAACTCTGCTGCTTCCAAGGTGTACCCAAGAGTTGGGTGGGGTGATTAATTCTCTGACCCTTCTCTGGCCTGTAAACAGTGGCCCAGCGATTCAGTCAGTCTTTTTGTTGTTATTTCATACTGAAAAAAAGTAACCTTCAGAAACTTTGCTTTCCCAGCTACCTTGTTACTAATGAGGCTGCACACACCACTTTCACACCACAGAGCTATTTCCTCCTCAGAACACGAATCCATTGGTTTCTGCTTTATCAATCAACTTTGTTGGCCAGAATCAGGTCTTCAAGAGAATGAATGACTTTGGGAAAATGGAGTTCCTGAGAGAGCAAAGCTGAGGTGCTGACCTTGTGCAGTCAGGCTTCAGGCTTCTGGTTTTCCCCTTTCTCTCTGTCCTTTTTCTTTTCTTTTTTTAGAGACAGAGTGTCACTCAGTCACCCAGGCTGTAGTGCAATGGCACTATCATGGCTCACTGCAGCCTTGACCTCTGAGTTCAAGCAATCCTCCTGCCTCAACCTCCCGAGTAGCTGAGACTACACAGACACTATACTTGGCTAATTTTCTTGTAATTTTGTGGAAATAGGGTCTCACTATGTTGCCCAGACAGGTCTCCAACTCCAAGGCTCAAGCAATCCTCCTGCCTCGGCCTCTCGAAGTGCTGGGACTATAGGCATGAGCCACTGTGTCCAGAGTCCCTGTCATTTTTCTTTTGCCTTCTACCATCACTTTCTACCTTCCCCTTTACGCTACTGTTCTCTTTCCCTTCTCTTTGTCCCTCTTCCCGCCTTCTCTCAATCTCTCTCTTTCCCCTTTTCTCCTCCCTCTTCTTTCCCCTTTTGCTCTTTCCTGTCTCCTTTCTTCTAACTTTCATCTACTCCTTTCTTCCTCCCCAACCCCTTTCTCTTCTTTCTTCTCTTTCTCTCTAATTGCCTTTAGAAATAGTTGCTACAGTCGATGGATGGTCTAAATTTTAAAATGTTTGAGTCTGCAGTTTGTTAATATTTCCCCAGAATCTAGTTTCATTTTCAACGAGAGAATTTTATGTAATTAAACCAAAAATAGAACAGGATATTTCCAAAGAAGCATTAGCTCAAAGCCTGCTGTTCTCACCTTCCACCCACCCCTCACTCACACACATACTGAGATTCAAGGCACAAATTCACGGTGATATAACCCCAATTCTGCCTGTATCTCTATTAATTTCTAGATGAGGCCTCATGGGGGAGCTGCTATCTCACTGTAGATAAACCTATACTGTTGTTTCTAACAAGAACTGACCTTTACAGATTGAAATGAAGAGTGATTTTGCTACAGAGAAAAGGTTCTGGGTTGTTATTTTCCTGCAGGTGTCTTTATTTTGTTTCCCTTAAGAGCCAACAAATACATTCTAATCAAGTTTAGAGCTTCATTTTACCTTAGCAAAATAAAATCTCAAACTGAAAAATAAGATGTTAATTGTGGAAAGATTTTACTGGTTGAACAGACAAATCAAAGAAAATTTCTAGTATTTTTTCCTTCCACAGAGAGGTTTCACATGCAACATCCTCAGATAAAGAGTTCATTGTATATTAATTTCTTATTAGAGCAACACCAGATACGTAATCCTAAAAAAGAATCCAGGATTGGAAAATAAAAATGAATCATGTGGGCTAACTTGCAAATTAATTTACAAACACAAATCTTGTCAATTTTAAAATAAAGTTCCAGGGGAGAGTAAATAGAAGGTAATTTGATGTATTTTATTGCTGCAAAAGCTGATTTATCTGGCATTCAATCAATTGGAAATTTCTATGCATCTATACTTTTCTGCAGCTCCAAAACAGTGAGGATTGATGTTCCTGTTGACCTAGAGGAACCAAAGATTCTTAGTGACTCCTGAATCATCAACAAGGAAACAGTTTTGCCTAGCAAAGCCTTAGTTCCAAGCAGATATTTCGTGGGATTCTTTTTTAAAAAATTGATTAACTACAGCATTTTATATGACTCAAGATTATCTAGTTTATGTTTCTCATTTTGCAATCGAGGACACTGAAGTCTAGATAGGGAAAGGGACTTCCCTAGGGTTACCCAGTTGTGGTCCTTTTCCAAATGTGTTCTATGGGATCTTGGTGGATCCTGAAATACTTTCAGGGCCACCAGTTGGACAGGGGTATTGATTGACTATCCCCTGGCTCCATTCTCCTGTTTCAAATACAACATCTGTTTTTATCTGTGTGATAGACTTACTGTTCTGGGAATATTAAGCGAATATATTGTCTTTCTTTGTAATCTCAGTTTCTCATCATTCTAAGGTTTCTGAATCAAAAGCCATGCTTGGCCAACACAGAGAGTAGGATTTCTTCCATAATAGGTAAAGGTTACTCCTTCCATCATTAAGGTTTAGTAATTAGCCTTAGCACCCCAGAAAAAGGAATTGGATATAACATAAGGGAAGTCCCTACCGGAAAGGAAAAGGAAAGAAGATAAATCTAACTCTTTTGCAAGTGGATTCCATAAAGAGAAAGACGTCTGATGGAAAACTAGGTGAGACACATGAGCCCTGACCACACCCTATAGGCTCAAGTCTTGGAGTTGGAAGGCTGTTACACAGAGAAAGGTAAAAGCAAATAAACATTTCCTGCTCATTCCCTGTTTAGAGCCCTTGGTCTAGTGGGAAAGCGACAGTAATGAGGAAGGTAGCTAGACAGAAACTTGGCTTTTCATGACCTTTACATGGTATGCAGCAGATGCAGAAATTTCTGGGTATCTCACATATGGGAAGGCCAAGAGAAGCCCAAGGTAAGGCCAAATAATTGGTTGCAGGTAGGTACTTTAATATTGTGATAAATGGGCTCCAAGAATGAATGTATAAACCCCAAGGGCCAGATGGGACCAGTTTTTAGTGATCAACAGTTCCAGGACTAGACCAATGCAGACATTCCTCTGCAGAGACAAAAGAAGAATCAGAAGACACCAGGGAGATCTGAGGTTCAATTTCTCTCCTTCCATTGTGAAATGAAGTAAGCCACCCTTTTCAACAGATAAGGATCAAAGGGATGAGGAAGCAATATGAAAGAATGAACATTTACCTCAAAGATAATTTAACTGCAGATTGTCTAGAATATGTTTCTAATTTTGCAACTGAGGAAACTGAAGTCCAGAATGGGAAAGAGACTTCTCAAGGGTTACTCAGTTGAGGTTCTTTTCCAGATGTGTTCTATGGAGTCCTAGTGGGTTCTAGAGATACTTTCAGGGTCACCAGTGAGAGAGAGGTACCGATTGGCCATCCCTTGGGTCCATTCTCCTGTTTCAACCAAAAAAAGCCTGCTTAAACCAGTCTCATTTAGGGGTTTAAAAAAACTACAGGGCTTTCAGGCTCCCACTGTTTCTTCTTCCTTTGCTCTTTCTTGACTATGCTTAGGGTTAGGTCACTCAGAGCAACCTGGACACAGGAGGCAATATGAGGTGGAAAGCATACTGGAAAGCCAGGAGAGCTAAGTTGAAGTACTTGGTTTTGCAGTTAAGTTCCTGTGACCCTGAGCAAGTTACATCACTTTTCCAGGCTTCAGACTGTATAGCCAAATAATATTCCATCATGTAAATATACTGCATTGTCTTTATCCAACCACTGATGGACATTTAGGTTGATTCCATATCTTTGTTATTGTGAATAGTGCTGTAATCAACATGAGGGTGCATGTATCTCTTTGATATAGTTATTTCTTTTCCTTTGGATACATAGTAGTGGGATTGCTGGATAGTATGGTAGTTCTATTTTTTGTTTTTTTTGAGAAATTTTCATACTGTTTCCCATAATGGCTGTGTACTAATTTCCATTTCCACCAACAGTGAATAAAAGTGTATATTTATAAAATTCGGCTGAGGAGTTCCATGAGATCCCTTTTACATTTGCATTTTGATGTTACAGATATTCCAACATTTTATTTGGTGGACTCCAGATCCCCTTCTAAATTCCTCTTGTTGATGCTCTGCTTATAAGGACCTACAGAATGGAGCTTTAAAGATCAGTCACTTTCGTGATTGACTTGGNCTCCCAAAGTGCTGGGATTACAGGCTTGAGCCACTGCGCTCGTCCAGAAAACTATTTTTTTAAGATGAGACCCTAACAGTATAGACCATGATGCAAACACATAATTTAAACTGAGAAATTTAAACGATTCTCTGCCATTCAGAAAACTATACAAAAGGAAGCAAAGCTTCTAGTAGGAGGTGACCTGCGGAGCATGAACTCAGAGCAGAGAAAATTTGATGGCCTTCATGGTCAGTGTCATCAGCTGTGACAAGAGTGAGATGAGAATTATTATTATTATTAGTTTTTGATGACCAGGGTCCCTGTGCTCAGGCAAGGCTACAGACTTGGGACTCAGTCCAACTCCCACTTCTTTGGCTTGATTCCAAGCAGGCCTCACCCATCTGTTGCCACATAGTTGCTTCAGATAGTCCAGTCACTGTGCAATTGAGAAAATTATATCTTCATATTAATTACATTCTAGTTCCTGGGAAGTTATCTTGAGATGTTGGTGGATGCTATGGAAGTATCCAAAGCTGTAAGCAAAATGCTTCTTGTGTCTTATATTCTCTATCACAAGCTGGTTTGTACCAGTGTCAACCTCACAGGATTGAGCTTGTCTTCCTGTGGCTCCCTGTGCACATTCCTTTCTACCGACTAACAACAGCTACCCGGCAAGTTCTCTTTATTTACTGAATTCTGGAAGAGGACCTCTTATCAAGATGGTGGCATATGTTTGAGATAGAAAATAGTCCAGGGAATCCACTTTGCTCTGTAAATGAAAATAAATGTAAGACTTGATTATAAAGGGCAATTCCTAGATAAAGCTTTTGTTTGTTTGTTTGTTTTGTTTGTTTTTTGAGACAGAGTCGCCCAGGCTGCATGACACATGGCAACGATAACATCTTGAACGTATTTCTTCACTTTTAAAGCTCAATTTCTTCATCTGATAAATGGAATACATCCACTGAGTCATTATAAAAAGTCCATGAGATTATGCATGGTATGCAGGTATGCTCCTGACATAAAATAGGTGTTCAATAAGCAATGCGCATTTTACCTTTTTCTGTTTCCTTTTGTTAGGAGGTACACATTTCCCAAGTTCAAATGGCTACACACTGCTTTATTAGTTTATCATGGCTGCTGTAACACATTTCCACAAACTCAGTGGCTAAAAAAAATGAAAATTTATTCTCTTACAGTTCTGTAGCTGAGTAGTCCAGATGGAGTCTCACTGGGCTGAAGTCAAGGTATTGGCAGGGCTGGTGCCTTCTAAAGGTTCTAGGAGAGAATTTGTATTCTTACCTTTTCCAGCTTACAGAGGATGCCTGCATTCTTTGGTTCATGGTTCCTTCCTCACATCACTCAACTTCACATCTCCTTCTCTGACTCTGACCCTCCTGCCTCCCTCCTTCACATATAAAGACTGTTGTTATTGGGCTCATTCAAATAATCCAGGATAATCCCTGATTTTAATTTCCTTAACTTAATCACATCTGCTAAGTCCCTTTTGTCACATATCACAACATAGTCACAAATTTTGTGAATTAGAAATTAGACATCTTTTGCAGGGAGGGCATTATTCTGCCAACCACAGATGTTATGGAAAAGGTGTAAGTTTGATGAGACCTGCATTTCAGGCCCAGAGTTAAGGGCTGGGAAGAGACAGCTCTTCAGCTGAAGCCAACACATGTTTTCCCTTGCAGTCCTTGAAAGAATGGGCACATAGCAGGGGCAGTTGGATCCATACGTCTCTGGGGCAGGGTGCTGGAGAGAGGTCTGGGATGACATATTTGCACTCATATTTTGTTCCAAGATGGTTTTGAAAACACAGAGTGTTTTCAAGAATATTTGCTGAACATCCAGAAGTACCCAAGTGTTTGGCTTTAAAAGAAAGACTGTCACAATCTACCCCTTGGGGTCTACAAAATTACCTATCAGGGAAATCAAAGAACAGAGTAAGATGAGCTAGCATATGTGACCCAGAGGATCACACAGAAAGGTAATCCTAGAGTTTTCAGGGTGTACAATAATGGACTCGGTCCTTCTCAACCTGATTGTGTTTGGGCTCTCTGCCAACGGAGAAATGGGTTTGCTTTAATGTACATTCTCGCTTTCAGGTTCTGGGGAACACTTTAGATGCCTGCATCAACCTGGTCTAGGGATTTGTATACATCTGCAAAGAGCCCTTTCACCAAAATCATGGCATGAGATAGAGATTTCTTCTCTTCCAATCTGTATTCCATCTATTTATTTTGCCTGTATAAGCAAAATGTAGACTTTCATTTTGTTCCTTGGCTTCTGCATGTCTTGTTTTTCCCTAAACAATCCTGGATGTAGGATTCAACTCCCCATCTCGTTCCCCTAAAATATCCACTTCTACAAACATGGTAGTGTGTGATAAGGATATTACTGAAGATTTCATACCACAAACTTCTTGGTTAACTATGGAAAGATTTCCCACTAATGATTTCTTTCTCTCATAGTATCCCCATCACCTTGCCATACTGCCTCTGATGATTAACTGTCTACCTCTCTTTTATCTCATACAATTCCTGTACCTTCACTAATTCCAAAGGAGCCCAAACTGTGGTAGCAAGAGCTTCCCCTAGAAGCCAAGACTGTAATATGGTCAAAACCTTCAAAGGGAACCCTGAGTAAACTTAACTCCAGCACTGGTCTAATTCTGCCAAGTGGTGCCATTCATCTTTTGTCCTCTGAATTGCTATTTGTTAAATAGAGGTTTTGGATATGGTTAAAATTAATTTCTCTTGAATTTCTTGTCCATTCACATTATTTTGAGGAAATGTTATTGTGCCTGGGATGAGAGATGTCAGCTAGTTAAGGAAGTTGAAGTGAAGTAAGAGTTTCCAGGACACCATTAACAGTCTTGTGTGGTCCAAGGAGTTTCCAGCACTCAACTGCAGAGAGAAGCTTCCTTGGTGATCATTGATAAACAATAACTAGACCACGGACTAATTGAAACATTTCCTGACTGTCCTATGTCTGAAAGTGGGAAATACATCTTCTCCATTCTTGGTGCAAGAAATAAAGAAAAAAAGGTGTAGGAGTAGATAGATATGTCAGTTATCAATTCAGGCATAGTCAGAGGAAGAGCACTCACAATTTCACTCCCATGGAAGCATGGGGTTGGTTTTGGAGTCTGGGAGGCACTGGTCAGAATGTAGGTAGCAGACTGAGCAGACAATGAAAGTGTGGCCTCTTTGGGTTTTGACCACATCTATACCTTCTCCCTTGCCAATTAGGAGATCTGTGCAGTATGTTCAAAGCCAAGGAGCTGTGCAAACCCTGTCACCAAGCTAGATGGGGAGACGCTGACCAGAAGTTGATCATGCCTTGTACAGGCAAGATGACTAAGACGAAGAATCTAGGTGAAGGACTAGTACACAAATCTGTTTCTGACCTCTCCCTGTGTGTGCTCATTTATTTTATTTAAAATTAAAAGCAAATATATTTCATAGTACTTACATCTAACTAAAACTTATAGAAATATTAATCATAGTTCTAAGAAAGTGATATGACAAAGGCCACTAATAGAATAGAAAGAAGACAATAATATTTTGAACTTCCCTTCTTTCTGGTCCATCCAGAATTCTTCTGGGGTGTGCAATACATTATGGATCTACCAATTCCTTAGAGGAAAATGGTTTTTTTTGAGAGATAGCTACATTTCCTTGTTTTAAAATAGAAAGCACTATGGCAACTGAAAACATGATTTGTAATAACCTTGTATCCAGGACGGTTCACATAAAAGGTCCAGACAATAAAATAGATTAAAATATGGAGAGTGCTATAACGAACTTGAATCTTAATTCATATCCACCTCAACATTTTGTGCGAGGATCTGATATGGTTTGGCTCTTTGTCCCCACCCAAATCTCATCTCGAATTGTAATCCTCATGTGTTGAGGGAGGGAAGTGATTGGATCATGGGGCAGTTTCCTTCATGTTGTTCTCGTGATAGTGAGTGATTTCTCACACGATCTGATGGTTTTATAAGGCACGGTTCCCTGCTCTTGCATGCTCTCACTCTCTGCTGCCATGTGAGACATGCCTGCTTCCCCTTGCACCAAGATAGAATGACTGCAAGTTTCCTGAGGCCTCCCCATCCATGTGGAACTGTGAGTCAATTAAACCTCTTTCTTTTATAAATTACCCAGTCTCGGATATTTCTTTGTAGCCATGTGAAAACCATCTAATACAGTATCTCTTCAGTGTGAGTTGCATTCTTTTACATTTCTTAAAAGTGTGAAGTTGGACAAATTCAGAAACTTGGTCAAAACTCAAATTGAGCTGGTGAACAGTCATGAACAATTTTCTCTGTAATCTTATAATAGCCCTTTGTGTTTAGACACATCAGGCACCATGTAAACTTTCTACAGAAAAATGTGTGTGCAAATTCCAGGGATTGCAAGCAATAATGACATTTTAGTAATAGTAACATATATTTTGAAAGTCAGTAAAATGTTATTTTAAAAAACCCCATCCTGTCCCTTTTTTCAAAGCCTATAATAACTGTGTATAAGGGTTACTGAATTATTGTTGGGATTATATTGTTGCAGGAAAATAAGTGCGCTTTATCCTTCCTAAGCATTGATTCCTTTCTTAGAGCCTAGGTTAACGAACTGATTCTTTGGGCCACAGGGGTACAGTACAGTGTATATATTTTCAGAGTGTGGATGCTGCCTGTTGGGAAAGGGGTTCCTCTTTCTATTGATGGTGCTTCCCATCTGGCACTTACAATGTCTGCTTTCAGGCTCTTGGGAGAGACAGAGCACATGCAGAAGACATTCCAGCTAACCAAATTTTCATCCCTAGACTATGTTTTTTCCTCACTGAAACCTCATTCGCTTCTCTTCCCTGATGAGCTGGAATGGGCAATTTAGAAGGAAAACACACATTTCTCTTCTCTTTCTTCTTCAGAGCCTATAGCCAGTCCTAGGAATCCAGCTCCCTATCATTTTCTCTCTAGGCCCTACCTGGTTCTCTCTTGGCTTTCTGAGATGACGGTACCTCCAGGAATGTTGTGCCCCACCCAAAGCAGAGAAACAAAACAGGGGAAAGGACTCTCCACTTCTTCCTTTTTTTTTGAGATGGAGTTTCGCTCTTGTTACCCAGGCTGGAGTGCAATGGTGCAATCTTAGCTCACTGNGGTCAAAACCTTCAAAGGGAACCCTGAGTAAACTTAACTCCAGCACTGGTCTAATTCTGCCAAGTGGTGCCATTCATCTTTTGTCCTCTGAATTGCTATTTGTTAAATAGAGGTTTTGGATATGGTTAAAAATTAATTTCTCTTGAATTTCTTGTCCATTCACATTATTTTTGAGGAAATGTTATTGTGCCTGGGATGAGAGATGTCAGCTAGTTAAGGAAGTTGAAGTGAAGTAAGAGTTTCCAGGACACCATTAACAGTCTTGTGTGGTCCAAGGAGTTTCCAGCACTCAACTGCAGAGAGAAGCTTCCTTGGTGATCATTGATAAACAATAACTAGACCACGGACTAATTGAAACATTTCCTGACTGTCCTATGTCTGAAAGTGGGAAATACATCTTCTCCATTCTTGGTGCAAGAAATAAAGAAAAAAAGGTGTAGGAGTAGATAGATATGTCAGTTATCAATTCAGGCATAGTCAGAGGAAGAGCACTCACAATTTCACTCCCATGGAAGCATGGGGTTGGTTTTGGAGTCTGGGAGGCACTGGTCAGAATGTAGGTAGCAGACTGAGCAGACAATGAAAGTGTGGCCTCTTTGGGTTTTGACCACATCTATACCTTCTCCCTTGCCAATTAGGAGATCTGTGCAGTATGTTCAAAGCCAAGGAGCTGTGCAAACCCTGTCACCAAGCTAGATGGGGAGACGCTGACCAGAAGTTGATCATGCCTTGTACAGGCAAGATGACTAAGACGAAGAATCTAGGTGAAGGACTAGTACACAAATCTGTTTCTGACCTCTCCCTGTGTGTGCTCATTTATTTTATTTAAAAATTAAAAGCAAATATATTTCATAGTACTTACATCTAACTAAAAACTTATAGAAATATTAATCATAGTTCTAAGAAAGTGATATGACAAAGGCCACTAATAGAATAGAAAGAAGACAATAATATTTTGAACTTCCCTTCTTTCTGGTCCATCCAGAATTCTTCTGGGGTGTGCAATACATTATGGATCTACCAATTCCTTAGAGGAAAATGGTTTTTTTTGAGAGATAGCTACATTTCCTTGTTTTAAAATAGAAAGCACTATGGCAACTGAAAACATGATTTGTAATAACCTTGTATCCAGGACGGTTCACATAAAAGGTCCAGACAATAAAAATAGATTAAAAATATGGAGAGTGCTATAACGAACTTGAATCTTAATTCATATCCACCTCAACATTTTGTGCGAGGATCTGATATGGTTTGGCTCTTTGTCCCCACCCAAATCTCATCTCGAATTGTAATCCTCATGTGTTGAGGGAGGGAAGTGATTGGATCATGGGGGCAGTTTCCTTCATGTTGTTCTCGTGATAGTGAGTGATTTCTCACACGATCTGATGGTTTTATAAGGCACGGTTCCCTGCTCTTGCATGCTCTCACTCTCTGCTGCCATGTGAGACATGCCTGCTTCCCCTTGCACCAAGATAGAATGACTGCAAGTTTCCTGAGGCCTCCCCATCCATGTGGAACTGTGAGTCAATTAAACCTCTTTCTTTTATAAATTACCCAGTCTCGGATATTTCTTTGTAGCCATGTGAAAACCATCTAATACAGTATCTCTTCAGTGTGAGTTGCATTCTTTTACATTTCTTAAAAGTGTGAAGTTGGACAAATTCAGAAACTTGGTCAAAACTCAAATTGAGCTGGTGAACAGTCATGAACAATTTTCTCTGTAATCTTATAATAGCCCTTTGTGTTTAGACACATCAGGCACCATGTAAACTTTCTACAGAAAAATGTGTGTGCAAATTCCAGGGATTGCAAGCAATAATGACATTTTAGTAATAGTAACATATATTTTGAAAGTCAGTAAAATGTTATTTTAAAAAACCCCATCCTGTCCCTTTTTTCAAAGCCTATAATAACTGTGTATAAGGGTTACTGAATTATTGTTGGGATTATATTGTTGCAGGAAAATAAGTGCGCTTTATCCTTCCTAAGCATTGATTCCTTTCTTAGAGCCTAGGTTAACGAACTGATTCTTTGGGCCACAGGGGTACAGTACAGTGTATATATTTTCAGAGTGTGGATGCTGCCTGTTGGGAAAGGGGTTCCTCTTTCTATTGATGGTGCTTCCCATCTGGCACTTACAATGTCTGCTTTCAGGCTCTTGGGAGAGACAGAGCACATGCAGAAGACATTCCAGCTAACCAAATTTTCATCCCTAGACTATGTTTTTTCCTCACTGAAACCTCATTCGCTTCTCTTCCCTGATGAGCTGGAATGGGCAATTTAGAAGGAAAACACACATTTCTCTTCTCTTTCTTCTTCAGAGCCTATAGCCAGTCCTAGGAATCCAGCTCCCTATCATTTTCTCTCTAGGCCCTACCTGGTTCTCTCTTGGCTTTCTGAGATGACGGTACCTCCAGGAATGTTGTGCCCCACCCAAAGCAGAGAAACAAAACAGGGGAAAGGACTCTCCACTTCTTCCTTTTTTTTTGAGATGGAGTTTCGCTCTTGTTACCCAGGCTGGAGTGCAATGGTGCAATCTTAGCTCACTGCAACCTCTATCTTCTGGTTTCAAGCAATTCTCCTCCCTCAGCCTCCCAAGTAGCTGGGATTACAGGCATATGCCACCACGCCTGGCTAATTTTTTGTATTTAGTAGAGAAGGGGTTTCACCATGTTGGTCAGGCTGGTCTGGAACTCCTGACCTCAGGTGATCCATCTGCCTTAGCCTCCCAAAGTGCTGGGATTACAGTCGTGAGCCACCGCGCCCAGCCCCTTTTAGCTTTAAATATTTCTTTGCTTTTGTCTTTTCTGGAAAGGTTCCAGCCAATCACTCAATGCTGTGATACCCTCTGCTGAGAGGGAGGAGGTGATAGCATGACAGAGTACCTCCTCCCAGGCTTTATCATTCCCTACTTGTAGGCATTTGATAGCTCCCATGGTGCCCTCTTACTAAAGAAGCTGGGATGGGATTTACCAGGAGTTCTTCAAATAGCTCCTGGTAATTCTTGCCTTACCATCCTTTGCACAGTTTCTGAATTTCCAAGTGGAGAGATTACCAAGTCTGGGAATTTTAATGTAAGAGTTGGTTGGCACTCTATCTCTGGGAAATGAATGGTAGCTTTTCCTCGCTCACTTCTCAAAGGGAATGAAAGAAGTACTTCTAAAATCTCATCTTTCAATTAGTTTTTCCATAATTCTGCTCATCATTAAAAAATAGGGAGTGCTAATTAAAGCATTAAAGGTAAACACTCCAGAGAAAATGGAAACATTCAGCTGAGGATCTGCCTTAATTCATATAGAAAAGTCCATATTAGCATAATCGACTGCCTTAACAAGTTTAAGTAAAACTAGTACTGTTGGTTCTATAAATCAGTTCTACTCAATGATGGGCAAGGCCTTCCCAAGATATTGAGGAATATTTGCCCATGAGAGCTTATAACTGTACACAAAATTTTCTAATCCCTGTAGCATGATGTGAAGTTAAGAGTTGAATGGAAAACTAAGCTGGTGGTAGGCCAAAAGGACGTCATTGCCAGGAATAATTTGGTGGGTCATAACCTTTAGAGTTAGGTCATACAGCAGTAGGCTTTGGGGATGCTATTTGCCAAATAACCTATGAAACAGTTTATTTTAATGTGTGTATACTTAACAAAGGTATTATGGATCTCCTGCCCTAATTTCTAGGTCAGGCCATTCAATTTATCCTACCCAAAGGCTTTTTTTGAAGCATCAGTGGAAAAAAATTAGATCAGAGAAACCTCTAGGTAGCAGTGCTATTTTGTCACCTAACTATCTTGCATTCTTTTCCAAAGTTTGTACACAATGGTTTTAGCTTTAGGGCCCATATCAAAGTTCTTTCAACATTTTTTATTAATCCTGAGGAAGAGAGTCTTACTGATGTTCTCTTGGGTTTTATATAATTTGAATCAATGTAACATACACCATATTTTTCTTGTGCCATCAAGATTAGTTTAACTTAAGAGAGTTGGGTCCACTCCAGTATTTGTTATACAGACCTAAAAACAGTTATTGAAATGCTTGACAATAAAATGCATGTTGTGTACTAAAAGATTTTCCCAAGGGATATATCTTTTTTGGGGGGCACAAGTCACATGTGACTATTAGATTTAAATTGATAATTAGTATTATATTTAATTTTCCATTGAGAATTAGATATTAAGAGCTATGCAGTTCTTCCTAGTTAAATAAAGAGGTAAACATTCAGCGACTGCAATCATGTCTGATTGTTGAGAGTACTTTTTATAAATTTGACCTCTTGGGGACTTTTAGCATGTAGCAAATTTAGATTGTATAGTTGTTTGCTCTCCAAATAAATAGATTATACTGAGCTGGAAATCTTTTTGAATTGGTATATCTTGAATGGCTCTTTTATTTAATGAGAACCAGGTGAATTTCACATTAAATTTGTTTAGCTTCTGGCAATCCTATAGAAGTAAGTCTTCTGTCCTTCACAGGTAATATCTATGAAAATTCATCAGGTGAAATAATACATGAAAGTATATAAAGAATAACACGTTGTCTTTTATTTTGTAATTCATAATCATCTTTGCATGTTTTCTGTATATTTCTGGCATTCCTAGAATAAGTAACAATATATTATATAAATATGTAAAATAAAGCACATTAGAAGTATAAGCAAGAGGGAGAAAAACAGAATCCACAACACAGTAAGATTTTATAGTCATTACATTTCACTGGAAAGCAAAATGTCTCTTCTTTGCCTATTACCTTCCACAGGCTCAATGTTGGCATTGGAAAACAAAGTGCTGAGTATGGCACTTCCTGCCTTTTTTCCATGATGTATGGGCTAAATCATCAGGCTAGATAATTTGAGTTCATTGGCAATACTGAATTTGTGTTTCAATGTGAACACCTTACCGAGTCCCGGCTCATGAACTTTGCAAATTATGTGTGTCTCTATATTAGTGTGCTTTGACTTCTGGCCCTTGAAAGCAGACAGCACATATAGTGTCCCACATTCCAAAGCCTCAAGAGATGGAGAGACTGAAGGGCAGAGCACTGCAGGTGGAGGGAACAGCATGGAAAAAGGCATGGGGTTGGGAAAGTATGTTCAGAGAACTACAATGTATCTGCAGCTTGTTTAGAAAATAGGGTTTATGTTGGAAAGTAATGGGCTATAAACTTATCATGGATTTTTAATGCCAAACTCCTGAAAAGTAAATTTATTCTGTCTAGATCAGGAGTAGGCAAACTATGGCCCTTGGGTCAAATCCAGCTGGCTACCTTTTTTTTTTTTTTTTTGGAAAACAAAATTTTATTCAAAAACCACCAAACAAATTCATTTACAAGTTGCCTATGCTTGTTTTCATGCTGTAACAGCAGTGTTGAGTAGTTGTGACAGAGACTAGTCCATAAAGTCCATGACTATAACAATATATTCATATATAAAATGATGTACATTAGAAATATAAGCAAGTGGAAAAAATGAATTCACAACACAGAAATTTTACAGCCATTACTTTTCACTGAAAAGCAAAACATCTCTTCTATGCCCATTACCTTCCATAGGTTCAATGTTGACATTGAGAAACTAAGTTCTGAGTGTAGCACTTCAACAATATTTGCTGTTTACATTTTGAAAAAG
>NW_016810685.1:37456-59089 GCF_001698545.2 Rhinopithecus bieti
CTCTTCTATGCCCATACCTTCCATAGGTTCAATGTTGACATTGAGAAACTAAGTTCTGAGTGTAGCACTTCAACAATATTTGCTGTTTACATTTTGAAAAAGTTTCTTGACACTTGGACTAGGCAATGGGGAATTTAAAATGTTTGAGCAGAGGAGTGACAAAATCAAAATAGTAACATATGATCGTTATTCTAATAGTTACAGGTAGGAGATTTGATACTGAAAGATTATTTAGGATGATTTTGTAGTATAACCTGGATTTTAAAAGCTGAGATGATGGCAGTGACAATAAAATGGAAGAGACAGATGTGAGAGACATTGTACAAGTAGAGTCAACTCTGCTGGACAAGAGTTGCAATGTGGAGCAGAAAGAAGGAGAGTTAGATGATTGGGGTTTTATTTGTAAGACACTAACTGGGTGTTAGTATTATGAACTAAGGTCATACGGTGGGGCTATCAAATTTCAGAGGTGAGGCTAAGTTGAGTATGGGTTTGGACATGTTGAGTCTGATGTGCCAGTGTGACATTCAGGTAGCAGTGTCCAATAGACATGAGTTTAGAGCTGAAAAAAGAGATCTAGGCTTCAGACTAGGAATTATAAGTTATTTACAAGCAAGAGAGTTTTGAATCAAAGGAGATAATGAATATGCTGAGAAGAGAATATTAGAGAATAGCCACATTTGCTGTTGGATAGGAGGAGGAAACAAAGAAAATGCATGGAAGTGGCCTAGGAGATAAAAGGAAATGCAAAAGCATGTAGCGTTCCAGAAGCTTAAACAGGAGATTCAAGAAAAAAGATATTGTCAGTTGTATCAGAAGCTGCCAAAGTGTCTGGGAAGTTGAGAAACAAAAAAATAACTTTGGATTTTGCATTCATGAGCTTATTGGTAGATGTTGAGACAACAGTTTTGGTAAAAGATAGGGAGAGAAGCCAGGCTTCTAGAGATTAAAAAATAATTAGTAGAGGTAGAAAAAATGGCCTATTTGGGGAGAAACTTGACTAAAAGAAAGGGGAGAATGGGAAAACAATTTGAGAGGGTAAAATATCTTACCTTCCTCCCTCTGTGTGGTCTTCCTTTGACCCCCTTAACCTCTCAAGTCCTTGTCTGCTGAGAGAAGGGAGGGGAGTGGGGCTGGACAGGAGCAGGGCCTAACGGTTGCTAACCATTGGAGATTATTATTTTTTTAAAAAAAGCTTATTGGAGCTTTTATTGTAGGTAAAACGCTTTCACTGGATGGAGCTTTCAATTGGATGGTGCTTTCTTCTTTCCCTTCCACTGAGAGATTCTAGATCCTATGGCCAAGCTGAGGTAGTTACGTTGTCTTGACTGCCAATAAGGCATGTTTAGAACATAATCGTAGACATCTAAAGCTCCACATGGGTACCCATATTGAGGTAGAAACCTCAGCTTTATAAGGTGCTTCATGTTACTGTAGGTCACTGTAGTCTGCACAGCGCAAGCACAGAAGGCCTGTACAAAAGATGGCTAGTCTCTACAAGCATTCCTCCCTTTAGTAATTCCTGCATTTCAGGGATCTAGAGTTTTGTTCATTTTGCAATTTTGGGAAGTGTTGCTTGGGGGCTCCACATGTGTAGTGCACCTACTGGAAACAATGGATTTTCTAGCCTGTCTTGCTCAAAGGCCAACTGGGTCAGATTGCATTACACTGGTCACTTGAGACCAAGAAAGCATCAGCTGGGCCATAGAAAAGCGGACAGCATAAACTGTCATTATGCAGCATAAATTAAAGTTGCAGAAGTTATGAAGAAACGATCACATGGGAGGCAAAAGACTGTTGAATTTATATTCCAATTCAGGTATTTTCCTGGCTTTAAAATTGGAATGTCTGAAGAATGTCTGAATATGTCTCCAAAGAGTCAAATTAGCAGTGATAGGTGCAGGAGTTGGGGGGAGACAGAGGGAAGCAGAATTTCAGCTCAACATATGGAAAAGTTTTTAGGCCACTAGGATATTATTCTAGAAATTGTTGTTTAGGCATACAAATTGGAAACCTAGTGCTGACTAACATTTTGGCATACACATGGAGAGTATGCACAGAAAAAGCACTGCTCTGGGAATGGAGGTTTATTAGACATGCAGGGTGATCTGCCCTTCTCTGGACCTATTTTCCTGTTTGTAAATTGAAGAAGTTTAACTAAATGATCCTGGAAGGCCTTCTAGTTCCAATATTCCAAGATTTGATGTTATTGTACATAGTGGTACAATGTCTTTATGGGGAAGAGGTGGGAATCTGATATTTCAATTATTTTTTTAAATAGTCTTTATGAGGCAGATATTATTGTAGCCCTCTCTTTTCCATTAAAGCTTTGAAAACTCTAGGGATCTGACATAATGTAGTCTAATTAAAGCTTCTTTTCTCTCTCTTTGTGAAGAGAAAAGATTGACTAGAACTGTGTCAGAGGGTTGAGAGCACAGGCTCCAGAGGAGAGCTGGATTGGAATTCTGACTCACTCCTCGTAGCTGTGAAACCTTGGACAACCTGCCTATTCCTCATGAGCCTCAGGTTACTTACATAAAACTTGGGATGGTAATCAAACCTACATCTCAGATTGTTGGAAGACTCAAAGAAGATTGCCACAATTTTAGGAGGACTGTGCCGTGTGGGAAAAGACTACATACCTACCTTTGTTCAAAGTAAGGTTAGGTGAAGTTACCTATTCATTTCTTAAAGGAATTAAAATATTAAAGGAAGTACAGTGGGCACAAAGAGAAAGAGAGGAGCAAGTATGGCAAGACGCCCTGAGTCACAGCACAACTGCTGAGGGTACTGTTTCGTTGAAGGTGAAGTTCACTCAGACTTCAGAAGCTGTATTTTTATGTTGCTCTACCATCCTTTTGTTCTTACATGCTGTATCCTGCAACCTTGCTGAACTTCCTGATTAGTTCTAGGAGTTTTATTTGTTTTTGTTTATGTAGATTTCTTGAGATTTTCTTCACAGACTACTATACTGTCATTTGAAAATACGGACAGTTTTAAGCTTTATTTCATCTTTTAAGATTTGTATGCCTATTACTTTCTTTTCTTTCCTTACTGCACTGGCTTGAACTTCCAGCATTATATTGAATCACAGTCTTTTTCTATTTGGGGTTTATGCCAGCCTTCCAAAAGAACTGACTCGAGCAGTCACCACACTAAATATGTGCATTTAAAGAAAAGTTTAGAGACATCTAAGAGGCCAAGAGGCCTTTCTGGTCTTCAGGCCAGAACCATTTAATACCTTTTCAAACCTGGCTTAAAACAGAGAAGCAGCTCTTAGGGGTTCCATTTTTCTGCCTCTAACTCTCTGGCTTTAGGGAAGCCCACTTCACTAAAGGAAATGTGTAGAAATCACTTAGCAGAGTACACAGAAACAATAAGCACTGAATACATGTTAGTTGCTGTTATTATCATACTAAGGTGTAGTACGATACTATCATCATGTACTAGATAGTACTAGTAGCATACCATATGTACATCACGTGGTATGATACTAGTACTATCATATGAAGATGTAGTATGACCAGGGTTTCAGACTTTAATGTGCATATAAACACCAGGAGACCTTAATAAATGCAGATTCTGATTCAGTAGGTCTGGGAGGATTTTACATTTCTAACATGCTCCACAGTTCACTGAGGCTGCTGGCTTGAGGACCTGACTTGGAGTAGCAAGGTATAGAGGGTATCCATTATTCAGTCTGCTTGGCACACTGCTTCTTGGCTAGAGGTCCCCCTCATTTGGTGATTATGATTCAGACCTCTGACTGGACCCATACTCCTAATTCTCACTGGTCCATGTCCCGAAAATAGTTAAGCAAGAGATAAGGATCTATTTCTTATTGGACTATTTATGCTTAGTACCTGTTCCAAGAAGTCAGCATCTAATTTTTATTGACTTAGGCACATTATCTTGTGCAGTGAGACCGAGTGAACTAATAGAAAGAATCCAAGCTTTGGTGGCCAGAACTCACTGACAAGGACATTTTAAAACATGCTTCATATGACTTGTTTCCCCCTTATTAGGGTAAAGTAAACACAAATATAATTTTAAGAAATGTCTTATATTTAGCATCACTGAAATGAGACCAAGACAGTAAATAAGCTACTGTAAATGTCTCCTTTTCCAAGATTACCCTAATACCCACACACCTGTGCAATAAACAAGTCCATAGAACCTCATGAGAGAAGCATTAGGTCTGGCCTCTTGATTCCTTTAAGATCTACCATCTGGCCAGGCGTACTGACTCAGTAATACCAGCACTTCGGGGGGCCAAGGTGGGAGGATCCCTTGAGCTCAGGAGTTCAGCCTGGGTGACATAGTGAGACCTTGTCTGTACTAGAAATAATAATAATAAAAAAGGGCATGATGGCATGTGCCTGCAGTCCCAGCTACTCGGGAGGCTGAAGTGGGAGAGTCGCTTGAGCCCAGGAAGTCAAGGATGCAGCCCCAGCCTGGGCAACAGAGGGAGACCCTGTCTCAAAATAAATAAATAGATAAATAAACGAAATCCACCATTTGCTTCAGGACACAAACAAACCACCAAATATGAGGACAGACCCACTCATCCTCCCAGGTTTAGTTCTGAACCTTCCTCAACCCCCTGGGTTTTATCCTGCTTTTGATCTTCCTGGCTATTGACCTTGAAATTTGCTTTCCCATTTTTGCCCCTATCTTGCCCTTAGACTTGTGGGTTGAAATACATTGCAGAGCAGGCACTTAAGGGGAGTAGGGGCTTCGGAAATATGTGTTGAATGAATATCAGAGAGCATTGTTGGGAGTCAGGGCTCAGCCCTGGGGCACCCTACCCTAGGTGAGACTCACAGAGGACAAGTGGGTGGGGCGTGGGGATGGGAGCAGTAGTGAAGTCTTCTTCCTTCTAATGACCTTGACAATAATTGCAGGTATATGCTCTCTCCATCCTTTTGCGTTGGTTAGACATTAACCTCCAAATAATAGGAGTTATGAAGAAAGGAGTGTGTGTCTGCAGTTCTGGGCTCTAGTCCCAACTATTTTAACTAGCCCAAGGACTTTAAGCATGCCATTTCTCCTTCTCTTGGTCTCATTCCCCCATCTCTAAAGTGAGGAGAGGGTTCTTGGATTCCATATCTGTGGGGTTTTTCGGCAACGACAGTCTAGGACTTTATGTGCTGAACAGCTATAGAAACTAAACACATTCTGCTCAATACTTAAAGCTGCTAATCTGTTTTCTTGTTTGTTTGTTTTAAATCACATTTCCTTAGGTGGCTTAACTTTTAGGTGAATGATGGCATTTGGGTTTACCCCAGGTCTATTAGCTGTGCTAATCTGCCACTATGCCTACCAAGCAATGGATTGATTGATTTTTCATTCTGAACTTTTATGAAGAAGGTTTTAAAGGCGAGTGCTCTGTTGCTCTCTGTATCATCATTTACCAGCTACTTTCTTGTTAAAACTTGTTACATTCAAAACTTATTTCTGCAGCCATTTAATTTCTTCAATTAATTCAAATATTGATTTTACTTTTCTTAGAGACATGAAATAGATGACACATGTTTTTATCTGAAAGATTTAGAATGCTTTACACTTTCTCAATTAGAACTCCCTCTATTAATTAAAAAAATACACTAAGTTAGATGGGGTGAATTTATAGACCTAAACTCCTTCCTTCTCTTCCTCCCTTCTTTTCCTCTTTCCTTCTTTTTGGGTAGAGGAAACAGGTATATCAAGCACTTACTACATGCCAGGCCTTGTACTATATGCTTTCACATGCATTGAACCCCACAAAATATTTTAGGTAGGATGTATTATAATTGTTTTACAGATAAGAAAACCGAGAGTCACTGGGGTTAGGTGATTCACCCAAGGTTATATGACTAGTGCATCTTCCTTACCCATGACTGCTTTGTCTTGTGTACCAAACCCAAATCAGCCCCACCCCCCTGAAAAAACTATTTCGTTGGATTCCCTAATCCAATCTTTGAAACAGAAACAACTTCTACTATTTGTATTGTAAATTATAAGAACATGTAACATTTTTTCCTTTAGCTTTCTCTGGAAATTTGAGAAATATAGATGAACATAGCGAGGAAAATTAAACTTATTTATAATCATACAGTGCAGAAATGACACCTGCTAATATTATGGTGAATGTCTTTTCCGTATGAAGCATATTTATATATATCTTTTGTGCTTCTCAGCAACCTATCTGATGCCATCTCCATTATACACTAGAGGAAGCTGAAGTTCAGACAGGTATGGGTCAAGCCCAGGCTCACCCCCAAGGTAGACTCTAGACTGGAGTTGATTTCATCATGCAAGCAATTGCTGTTAAGGGAAGAGAAAGGAGAATTTTTCAGGCATTGTTTATCCTCATCATTTGAAGATATGTCAATATTTGGTAAAATACAAATCCTGTCTGAGCCCCTCTAGCAATGATGTTCCAAGTGCTCAAATTAATCAAGTACCCTTTTGCAGTCCTAGAAGGAAATCAAAGGATGAATGACCTTGAAAAAGAATGCCTCATTTGCAGTTACCAGTGTAAAATTCAGTGGTTTTTAGTGTATTCAAAGAGTTGTACAACCATCAACATAATTTTAGAATATTTTGATCATCCCCCAAAGAAACTCTGTATCCTTTAGCTATTACCTTCCAATTCCCCCGGCTTCCCCGGTCATAGGCAGCCCTAAACTACTTTCTGTCTCTCTATATCTATCTATCCTGGATATTTAGTGGTAACCAGTAATCTACTTTTTGTTTCTACAAATTTGCTTTTCTGAATTTTCTTCTAAATATAATCACACAATATATGATTTTTTTTGTGTCAGGATTATTTCACTTGGCATATTTTCAAGGTTCACCCAAGTTGTAGCATGTGTCAGTACTTCATTTGTTTTTATTGTGAAATAATATTCCATTGTATTGCTATACCACATTTTGTTATTTATCAGCTGATGGACTTTGGATTTTTTTCCTACTTTTCAGCTCTCATGAATAATACTTCTATGAATATTCATGTACAAATTTTTGTTTGAATGTCTTTCAGTTCTTTTGGGTCTATGTATCTATCTATAAGTACATATATTTCACTGTGCCATATACTCCATAGTTTATATACTCCATTAAATAAACTTTAATACATTCCACTATGAGTGTAATTGCTAGTTAATATGGTAAGTTTATGTTTAATCTTTTGAGGAACTGCCAAACTATATTCCTAAATGGCTGCACCATTTTATTTTATTTATTTATTTATTTTGAGATGGAGTCTCCCTCTGTTGCCCAGGCTGGAGTGCAGTGGCACGATCTCGGCTCACTGCAAGCTCCGCCTCCCAGGTTCAGGCCATTCTCTGGCCTCAGCCTCCCGAGTAGCTGAGACTACAGGCACCCACCACCAGGCTGCACCATTTTAAAATCTCACCAGCAATGTGTGAGGGCTCCAATTCCTCTAAAGTTTTGCTAACACTTGTTATTTTCCATTTTTAAATATTATAACCATCCTGGTGGGTGTGAAGTAGTATCCCATTGTGGTTCTGATTCACATTTCCCTAATGAATATACTATTGAGCATTTTTTTACATGTTCAAGTTTCTATTATTATTTGTTCAACTCATATTTACTGATTACTACTTTGGGCAAGTCATCCTTATACATTTATATGGCCTAAATTTCCCAACCAGATCATGAGCTCTTTGAGAGCAAAGACCACTGTACCTCCAGTTCCTTGCTCAGTGTTGGCTACATCAGAATACCTAATATAAATATTGAATACATAAATCAATGACTCATCATTGGACGTGAGAATTCAGTGGTAAAATTGTAAACAAGCATTTCTTAAGCATTTATGTTAGGTGTGCCTGATGTCTGTGGTCAGGCTTTAGTGATAGACCAATTCAACTCCAAAAGTGATTTGTCATGGTCCCATTCATCTTTCTGTTCTACATTACAACTTTTAACTCTGACAAGATTCTGCCAATATTGGGATCCAGATAAGTGTGGGTACTGTTACAGTAGAGGGAGGCCAACATGACTCCTTCCATTTTGCCTCTGACTTCTCCCTCCCACCTGCAGTAATATCCTTTAGGTTAAAAGCTTCTAATTAGTTTTGCATGGAGATCAGTTAATTATGGGAGGAATGTAGTTTATAGTTCACCATCAGAAAAAATGATAACAGTCCCTTCCCTAAAATTCACCCCTGAGAAGATAAGGAGAGCGTACACACAAGTACCAATATTATGTTAAAGACTTGTAGGAACGTTGTGACCTGACCAAGACAAAGAAGTTTTCTAAACTCCTTGGACCCTCACTGGCACCCAGATGTCTGTGGTCATTGGTTATCTCTTTCTACTTAAATCTCCTCCTCTTCCCCTACCCTTAATTTAAAAGAGCCTGAAATTTGTTTTGACTTAAGATTGTATTTTAGAAAACTAGCCCACCGCCTTCTCAGTTTGCTGGCTGTCTGAATAAAGTCACCTTCCTTGCCCTAACATTTTGTCTCTTGACTTATTGGCTGTTGGGTGATAAGTGGTACAAGCTAGATCCTCTTACAGGACTACATTCAAGCACATTGTAGGAGGAAAAACAAACTTTGCTTCAGGGTCCAGGAAGTCAATGTGTCAGCTTCTCAGAAATACAATGAGGCCTTGGTTATTACTGACAATTGGGGGAAGTGTGTGCCTGTTGTAGTGAAACCCTTAAGCTATCTTGTAGTGTTAATGGATCTAAGAGAGTGTTTTGTGTTTAAAGTGCTTTCGTTTCTGCCAGAAATAAGCTTAGTCAGTCTTGAATGAATTAGCAAAGTGATTCTGGCAATTTTCATCTGTATTCATTGTGAAAAGTGTATGTATATTGAATACGCACTCTCACTGCTCCTTCAGAATATCGAGTGAAACAACAACATTGATTTATTTGAAACTTTGATGATTTTGAGTGCTTTATTCCAAAGGTATAAATCATATTAGAGATTGGAAACAGACTTTATTTACTAAATACATTTATGCTTTGCTTAAGACATTTTTTCCTCCTCTGTTTTCCTTTTTATTATATGCTCTAGAAAATCAAATGTATTAGAACGGGAGAGCGAATTCATGGGAAGGGCATGAGCCTCAACGCCAAATAAGCCTTGGTTCACATCTACCTCTGTCCTAATCCTTGGAAACTGTAAATATGTTACTTTCATGGCAAAACCCCATAGTCAGGTGGGCCCAGTTTAATCACATGAGCCCTTAAAAGCAGAAACTTTCTGCAGCTGAGGTCAGAGAGATGTAGGGGAGGGGAAAGGCAGGAGAAATTTGGTGGAAGGGAAAGTCAGAGAGATTGAAAGCATGAGAAGGACTGGATCTGCTATTGCTGGCTTGAAGATGGAGGAGCCAAGAGAGGCTCCTGGATAACAGCCAGCAAGGAAATGGGAGTTTTAGACCCACAACCACAAGTAATTGAATCCTGTCAACAACCTAAATGAGCCTGGAAGCTTGTTCACCCCCAGAGCCTCCTGTAAGAAGCACAACCCTGACAATACCCTGGTTTCATCTTTATGAGACCCTAGGCAGAGAATCCGGTTGGATTATGTCACACCTGGATTCTGATCTACAGAACTGTGAGATAATAAATGAATGTTATTTTAAGTTTCTTAGTTTGTGAAAATTTCTTACAGCAGCAGTAGGAAACTTATACAGTAAGTTACTGACTATCTGTAAATTGGGAATAACTGCTTACCTTGAAGGGTTGTTGTATATACTGTAAACCACATATAAATATGCAAGATGCCTGGTGTGTAATGGGTACTTAATAGATGATAACTTCATATGTGGAAGCACTAGCATGAAAAATGGAAAGAGGAGAATAGACGTTAATAGAAAAAGGATCTTTTTTCATATGTGAAACTACTTTTTGCCTGAGGTCAAACTCAGCTGACTTCTATTATGCTGATTGGCTATTGGTTGTTGGTAATAGCTCTAGAATATCTGCTCACCTGATTCTGCAGAATATTAAAAAAATGCATGTTCCAGTGAAAAGTGATACAAAGAAGTGGTTTAAGGCAGTAGTTATTTAAGTGAACTTTAATAAATCACTGGAGACATTATGCTGGGTAACTGCATTCTTTCCCACTATGGTTAAAACAATTCTGCTCTGATTCTCTGTTTTTCCGGAGAAGACATTAGTGGTAAGATAAAAAAGTAAATCCAATATGTTGAGCCCTATTGGAATGAATTTTTCTATCTAAGGGACCCAAGGAATAGGAAATGACCCCAGGGAATGACTGCTGGATCCCCTGGAGTCATAGTAAAGCCTCAGTCCCAAGGGAAGCTATGAAAGATCTGTCTTTTTTTGGTACAAGGACATAAAATTTCTCTGACTGTATCCTGAAAACGGAGAAACAAATTGTCAAAAAACAGTTACAACATACCTGTTTCCCATGTCCTCTCTTCTTGCTAAGGCACAGTCTCTGCCAAGGCACAGACTTGATATCCCTTGTGTATTAGTCAGCTTTGTTATGGTAACAAACAAGCCCAGACTCTAGGGTGGCTCATGGCAATGATTTATTTTTTTCTCCTGTTACATACTTGCAGATCTGGGTCTGTTCCTGGCTGTGAGTCAGCTTTATATAGTTTCTTATCCTGGGTCTCAGGGTGAAGGAGCAGCCCCTATTTGGACCGTGCTATACTCATGGAGAGAGAAAAGAGCAAGAATAAGAACCATACCATGCCATTTAGCTTAAGACTTCTGCTTAGATGTGACACATGTCATGTTGATTCATATTACACTGGCCAAGTACAACATGAATCATGGGAGAAAGTATATCCCTTCTATAAGAGGTACTGAAGTCACATGGCTCTATGGGTGGGGACATAGAATCTTTCTAAGAAGAGGAGAGCAAATCCTTCAGGACTGCTTATTCATTCTACCATATCTTGTCCTCAATCTTCCCTAATCAAGACTTCCTTCCTAACTTCCCCCACTCTGTTCCACTAAACTCTGTTCCCCTACTCTGTTGCCTCCAGAGGCCATGACCTAGTCCTGGTGGTTTAGAGTTTCTCTCCTTAGGTGGGATACACTCTATTTCTACTGTTACACAGAAAGGAATGTAAACTGTTTCAAGGGTATAAATACATATTGAGGAATAAGAGTAAAAACAGGTATCTAAAAGATACCTTTTGGATTGGGTGAACTTGACTGACAAATCCTCATGGCTGTACATGGCCCAGGTAATCCAGGCACTGACTCATCTTATTCTCAACACAAGTCAGCTTCATGGAGGCTACTTTACTCCAGATGCTTTGCACTCAAAACTATTTTGACTCAAATTGAAAGTCAGAACATCAGAGGAGTAACACTGGTTTTTGCTTCACATTACAAAGAAGCTTGTCATAATAAGTCTGTTTGTATTTGATGGAGAAGAGATAGGTTCATCTCACCAAATGGGCACTTGGGAATGTAAGAGGAAAATTCTTCACTCATATAGCAGTACTTGCTTATACATTATTAGGATGGAATGCTGTCTTTCACCACAACTATTCCTTACCAGAAAAAAAGTTGGCTGATTAAGGACCATGAACCTAGAGTGACCCCTATTCATGAAACCTTACTAGATAAATGGAGGCTTCTTCCTGACCCATGAAAATGGGACTTATTTTAACTGATCTTACAAAGACATGTGGACTTATCCTATCAGACAGCAACTTTTCCTCCTATATTTTAGCATAACCATCATGAACTTTCCTCTTCTTACTTCTTTAAGTCTCCTGAAACTTATTTTTTTTTTTGTTTGCAAACATATTTTTTGTTTACCTCAGCAACTCTTCAGGAATTTCTTCACTGGTGTGTAAAAGTAAAATATTTTAAGCATTTTTTCCCCTAGAAAATGCCTTGGGAAGGGTCCTTGTAAATAATTATTTGCTAAGGTAAGTTCAAGGTAGAGGCAAAGTTCCCCTTGCTAAAATTTTTATTCCTACATACTTTTCCCTAAAACATTCTTTCAATAGATTTCCAGTGCAGGTCTCTTCCAGGATAACGACTGGGGTGGTATTGGCCAGGAAGACAGGCTGCTCTGCAGAAGAATAAAGACCTACAGTACCCAAGGGTTGTCAATGCTAGGATCTTTTGCTTAGAAAAAAACATTTATCTCAGAAAAAATTTTTACCTCAGGAAATTAGTCATTACTTGAGTGGTGGCAAAAGTCAAGTGAGCATTAAAATAAATGACAACATCCTAAAATAATGACAGTATACAATGACTGGCAGCAAACACAGCTTCTCCACTTCCACATTTAAAAAATAAAATATTTTTTTAAAATGCAAAAAAAAAAAATTATCATGCATAAAACAAGCACATATGAAATTATGAAGATTCCTAAGACCCTTGAGAAATTCCATGCTGACTTTTGACCTAAAGCTTGGTCAACCCATGGTGAATAGTGGTACCATTACTGATATTCTTCCCAACACACACCCACAAAAGACATCATTAATCAATAACTACACTCTTTCTTGATAAGCCTGGAAAGGACTGAAAAGTTGAAGAAATCTTTTGGGGACAGAGTTATCCTTTCAACTGGGATTTAAAAAAATCAGCATCTTCATTCTTTGGCCATACTACTACTTGTTATTCTATGTTTCCAAGACTACCTCTTTAAAAGTTTAGGAGTGAAATCAGGGTGGATAGAGTAATGTCTTATAATTCTGCTATTCTGTAGTTTTGCTGAACAATCTAGGTTAACTCTATCCATATCTCAATTTGATAGATTTTGAACCTATGCTTTCTCAATCTTCATCTTTCAATACAGAGAATCTGAACATATTTCCATCTATTCTCATAAGGCAACCCTCCTCCAAATATATAATTTTAGTCATTTAAATTTCCCTTTTCTGTGGCAAAGTCAAGTATAGAGTACCTTTCTTAGGGTGTTGTAGAAACACTGCCATGGTGGGTCAGGTGGGACAATGCAAGAGAATGGGCTGACTGAGTAAGGGCCTTTACCCTCTAGAAAAGTAAGACATCCGGAACAATCATATGGACCATGTTTTCCAGATCTCATCTGTCTGTGGCTCCCACGTAAATTCAATTTGCCTTCTCTTTCCTATTTTTTTTCTAGATGTAATTACCCTAAATCCTTACCCACACAAATGTCCAAGCGGTCTGATCTTTCTACTCCCTTTCACTCAGGGCTTGTCCCTTTAAAAGTCCCAAAGTTAGCTGGGGTTCTCACTCCTAATGTGCAAACATAACACTAATATAGTCAAGCCAGTAAGAACTAATGTATCAACCATCACCCCATCTAGAACTAGCTTGACTCTAGTGTCATATTTGGGTCACTAAACAGACCTTCTTTTCTCTCCCAGGAGCTTCATTTGTTTTCTGCCATCTGGCCTCAGTTGGGTTCTCTTCAACCTTAGATTCATTTTACTATTGATATGGACAGGAGGCAGGGAAATACTAGGTAGAAAAGGGCGGGGTCCCGGGTAAGGGTTCCACCCTCAAGCCTGGACCCGTGACCCTAAATGAGAATTTTACATCCCCATTTTCCTGCCTGAATGTTGCCTTTTCCAAAATCACCCTGGCCTACCTCACCCATAAAATCCCTAAACTCCAATGGCATGAGAGCAGAGCAGCAGAGAAGGAGAGAAGAGAAGAAGCAGCCAGAAGTTAGAGACAAGCAGCTTGACTTCAGAGTGATGGCTTGATGGTTGGACTCTGGAGAAGAGTTCAACTGGGGATGGCCAAACTCCAGGGGATTATCTTCACACTCCATCCACCTTCTAGCTTCCTTTCCCACTGAGAAACACTTCCACCACTCAATAAAATCCTCCAGATACACCACCCTTCAATTTGTTTGCGTGACCTAATTCTTCCTGGACGCTGAATAAGAACTCGAGTACCAAGAGGACAGGGTGTCAAAGGCTGTTGCCCTGACCCTCCACTGAGCTGGTTAACACTTGGCCATCCATGGACAATGAATGCTAAAAGAGCACTGACTACAAAACACACCCTCTGGGGCTCTGAGGATCGCAGACATCCACACCCGAACTGCAAAGCTAAAACAGCATTGTAACACACTTGGATGCTACCTCAGGGCCCACACAGAGCCTGCTCCCACCAGAGAGGAGTAACTAGCCATTTCCAGTGCTCATTCACCCTGGCTCCTGCACATGCTCATGTGTGCTCCCTGTCCCGTGAGGGGTTCAGAGCTGTGGGATGAGTGAACGAGCCACCCCTTCATGAGCCCCACAAAGGGGTCACGGGAAATATCCTGTCTCACTATTTTTGAACTGTAAGAGGAAAGGGTGGAGAGTTGATACCACCTTCTGCCACAATGATCCCTGGTTCTGCATACGTTTGTGGTGGCAAATCAATATGCATAGAAATGACATTGTTAACTGAAATAATTGAAAGGATCAGAATCCAGTTTAAAGGAGCTTATTCAAGCACAAAGCTGAGAATAGCCATTCAGGTAAAACAGACCTCAAAGAAGTGGGGTCAGTGCTCTGAAGCTAAAAAGTTAGATCTTGCTTTATAGGCAGAAAACAAAGAAATTTAACAGAATGACAACATTTTTGTAAAAGGCTGGTTTATGAGCTACAGCAATTTGATTAGTTACAGCTATTTTCTTTTTCTAATTAAAGAGTATATTTAACATTTTATTTTAGAGAATATGAGAGTTGTGAGGTCTTTGTATAGGAAAAGTAAGAGGGAAGTTAATGTTTGTGAAGATCAACAGTAAAGAGGAAGTAGTTCTTCTTGGGCATCCTTTAGATTTTTTACACTTTGCAAAATAATGTACATAAATAAAAGGCTAATCTATAACTAGAGGAACAAATGTTTCAGCTGCCTGTCACATGACTCAGGTTCAATAATCACTTTCCTTTAAGGCTCAAAATAATTGAAAATTCCAACAGCTTTGATTTTGAATTATTTTTACATTTTGTCCTTTTCATCAAAATTTCTTGAAGAAAGCATCATAGATGAATCAAATAGTTCTGACTTTTTTTATGTTCAGGGGTTTGGGTCCTTTGTAACCAGGAAGGCTCATTCCTAGACTATGTCCCATAGCAGAGGGTTTTGGACAAATTGACACTGATACAGTTTATAGCTCAAATTTAGAGCAACATCGAGGTGATTTTGTAACGAGTCAGGCTACAGTGCTGCCTCTTCAATTACAATTCTGTAAACAATCATTATTTTAGTTTTTTTTTTCCGCTGATTTTAAACAAGTAGACAAATCATGATTAATTTAATAACCAGAAAAATAACAACTATGCTTATGATGATAACAATCACAACTTGAATACCAGAACAAAATAGAGAAGTTAGTCCTGAGGGTAAACAACTAAACAAGTCATTTGAAGGATCAATTTCACTTGTATCTTGTAGCCATTTAGCCTTCTAAGTTATCCTTTCCACTCTTGTTTCTACTTCTCCAGAGATGTTAATACAAGTACAACAGGTAGTTTTGCTATTGCACAGGTATCTTCTTTTTCAGCCAACAAGTAGTCTAAGGCAAATCTATTGTCTAGTACCACTTGGGCTACAAAAATTTAAGGATTTTTATTGAGTCGCAATACTTTTTGCAGTGTCTTCATCTATCTGACAAATAGTGGTGGATAGGTTTCAAATCATACCTCAGGCTAGGCATGGTGGCTCACGCCTGTAATCCCAGCACTTTGGGAGGCCACAGTGGGCAGATCACTTGACCTCAGGAGTTTGAGACCAGCCTGGGCAACATGATGAACCCTGTCTCTACAAAAAATACAAAAAATTAGCCGGGCATGGTGGCGCACACTTGTGGTCTCAGCTACTTGGGAGGCTGAAGCATGAGAATCACTTGAGCCTGGGAGATGAAGGTTGCAGTGAGCTAAGATCATGCCACTGCAGTCCAGCCTGGGCAACAGCAAGACCCTGTCCGCTCCCTCCCCCATCCCAGGAAATCATATCTCAACTGACATAAACTCCAGAACTTGGAATCATTATTTCTAGGATGCTTTGATCTATATTATCTTCATATCCTGCTAACATAGACCTTTTAGCTCTGTAACAAAAATAAAAGGGGGTTATTTTCTGTATTTGTGTAAGGGTAAGAGGGTCACAAAATGTCTCAGCAAGCAGAAACCTTCACGTGTAAGCTGTTGAGGCAACAGTGTGCCCATCTTTGTGTAGGCAGATCAGACCTTGCTTCACATACAAAAACACAGCCTGAGGGAGCACACGTGATACCCCCAAGGGTATGCTAACTAATAGATTTATTCATAGGGAGTGCTGACAATAACAAATCGAACCATGGATTCCTTCCACTGCAAGCTTCTCAGAATCCATTTACATAAAAGTCTTCATTTAGGTATTGGCTTAGTAAGGACTTATTTTTAACTTTATCTAGACTACATTTGTCTACTCAGTAGACCATGGATTGTGGATATCCTGTGATACAGAATGGGTTTCCAACATTAATAACAAGGGACACATTAAAACAAGGATTCATAGTATTTGAGTTATGAAGCAGTCAGACCTGGAAAGTCAATTCAGAAAGCGGTCACTCTAAATAAGTGGTGACTTTAGGGAAATCTGAGAAGTCAGTGGAATGTATTACTAATGACATGTATTAGTCATGAATTGATCTAGGAATTATGTGGTAAGTTCAACAATCTGATAGGTTTCATCTAATGGCAACACTTTGGGATAAGTTAACTAAAGTGTTATGGCATTCTATGCATTGAGACAAAGGGACAACTATGAGAAAAATATAAAACTCATTTCAGTTAATTTAAGAAATTCAGTTAAAATAAGGCAAATGTCCTACTTTACATAAGATGGTAACAATCATCAATATTCCTAAGACAACAATAATAACAGCTCCTGTAAAGTAAGTATAACCACTCATTTAGAAACAATTCTGGCCCCAAGTCTATGGAAAGTTGACCACCTCTGATGTCATCGTCTTCTACTAGTATTGCTTATCTTAATTCAAAGATCACCTTTTGATGAAACAATGCATTCAGGAAGTTCAGCTGTCTTTAGATGAGTGATATGACTCCAAACATCTGTTTTCTAATTTAGCAGCACAAGAAATAGTAAGGAGTATCGAATAAGGCCCATTCCATCTCAGTTAGAGAGAATCCTTTAGAAGGTGTCATTTCCAACAGACAAAATCTCCACTTTGAGGCTCCCGGTGCTCAAGATTTTCATGTCCTGGGAACTCACTGTGAAAACATTCTTTTACTATTCTGTTACGGATGCATAATTTTTAGTTAATCGTGTTATAAGACTATTACAATAGGTAAATGTATCCCCCTCATTATTAAGGAGACACACTGTCCAAGAGACAATTTCATAGGTCTGCCTGTTATAATTAAAAATTTCTTTTTTTTTCCTTTTTTTTAATTATACTTTAAGTTCTAGGGTACATGTGCACAACATGTAAGTTTGTTACATGTGTATACATGTGCCACGTTGGTGTGCTGCACCCATCAACTCGTCATTTACATCAGTTATAACTCCCAGTGCCATCCTCCCCCTCTCCTCCCTCCCCATAATAGGCCCCAGTGTGTGATGTTCCCCTTCCTGTGTCCAAGTGATCTCATTTTTCGATTCCCACCTATGAGTGAGAACATGCGGTGTTTGGTTTTCTGTTCTTGCGATAGTTTGCTAAGAATGATGGTTTCCAGCTGCATCCATGTCCCTACAAAGGACACAAACTCATCCTTTTTGATGGCTACATAGTATTCCATGGTGTATATGTGCCACATTTTCTTAATCCAGTCTGTCACTGATGGACATTTGGGTTGATTCCAAGTCTTTGCTATTGTAAATAGTGCTGCAATAAACATATGTGTGCGTGTGTCTTTATAGCAGCATGACCAGCATGACTTATAATCCTTTGGGTATATCCCCAGCAATGGGATGGCTCAGCTTAAGAAACTGATGGGTCAGTTTAAGAAACTATATCGTAACTGGTTTGGTAGATTCCATATTCATCCTTTAATTAAGATCCACTTGCAAACCAAACATCAGTATTTGTAAGAGGGGGGAGGGTCTCTTGTAGGTTTATCCTGGGAGAAATAAGTTGATCAGTTAGGGTTAGGCAGTCATTCAGGATTTTATCTGAAAATGAAAGCAAAAGAGTTACAGGGTTTAGATTATGACATTTAGAGATGATTGTATGGTAAACACACCTGAGAGCAATAACTTAAGCATTTCCTGAGAATGACTCTGCATGGCAGATGCATCTGAATGTGTGTTCAGTGTTTTGAGCTATAGAATCCAGGAGTGGTCAAGCTGGAGATTCATTTCTTGTCTTTGAGGAACATCTGAGCGCCCAGCCTATCCCATGGGATGGGCCATGCAGAGGATAGAGGCCCTGAGTTTTGGACTGAATGAAGGTTGCCAAGTGGAGGTTATTAAGGAGACAGTACTAAGTGAAAATATTTTATAAACTGCATGCCTTTTGCGAGTGGTTGCAGTTCTTCTGCCTAGCCTGCCACCACTGGACCATGTGGTTCTCCTGTCCAGTCTGCTGCCACTGGACTCTATGTAAGGCACTTATCCTGTGTGGCCCACAGCCACTGAACTCTCTCTCTCCTGTACGTAACCCCTCAATAAAACACCAAGTCTTATTTCCTGGCTTTGGGTCTCTTCTTCAGCTTTTTGAACCTTGTTCCATCCCCAGTGGAGTCTATAGGGATTTGGCACGACAATGGTGATATGAAAGACTGAAAGAAACAGGACCTCATATGAAGCCATTCTACTGAGTAATGTTGAATCGTGTGAGTTCAGCAATGATACTCTTGCTTCCTAAATCAAGAAACTAGAAAAAGAACAAAATACATTCAGAACAAATAGAAGAAATACTTACCAGAGAAAAAATAAATTAAATTAAAAAAAATAGAAAATTATTGAAACAATAAAGATCCCCTGCTTTAATAATCAATAAAATTGACAGATTAAGAAGACTGACAGAAATAGATTCAAAAAACTGATATTAGGATTGAAACAATGAATATTACTACAGATTCTGCAGCCATTAAAATATAATAAGGCAATAGTATGAACAAATTTATAGTCATACATTTGACAGCTTAGAAGAAATGGATAAATACTTTGAAAACTACAACCTCCCAAAACTCATTGAAGAAATATGTAATCTTAGTAGTCTATAACCATTAACTAAATTAAATTCACAATTTAAAATTTCCTGAAAAAAAATCTTCAAGTCCAGGTGGTTTTACTGGAAAATCTACCAAATATGTAAAGAATTAACACCAATTTTCACAATGTTTATCAAAACATATAAATGGAGGGAATACTCAACTCATTTATTTTTGAGGATAATATTACTCACATAATAAAACCAGATATAGACTGCACCAAAAAACAGAAGGGAGAGAGAAAGGGACAGAGAAGAGAGGAAAAATGGAAAGATGTCCAATTTCACTGCTTTTATTCAACATTATTCTAGCCACTGCATTAAGTGAGAAACATAAACTCAAGGCACACAGATTGGAAAAGAAGAAATCACACTGTCCCTATTTGCAAATGACATGGTTGTCTATGTAGAAAACACTAAGAAGTCTGCAAAACAGAAAAATAAATTAGTAGAACTAATAAATGAGTTCAGCAAAGTTGCAGGATACAAGATCAATATACAAAAATCAGTCACATTTCTATATACTAACAATGAACTTGCCTAAACTGAACTTAAAAACAATATCATTTAAAATCACTTCAAAGAAAATTAAACACTTTGGTATATAGTTAACAAAACATATACAGGATTTTTATGTTGAAAATTATACAATGTTGATGAAAGGAATCACAGACCTAAATAGATGAAGACACAAATCTTGTTAATTAGTTAAAAGACTCAATGTAATAAAGCTGTTAATTCTTTCCAAATAGATATACATATTTAACTCAAGTCCTATCAAAATCCTAGCATTATTTTTTTTAGACAGAGAAAACCTTATATAAAGTTTATACGGAGAGGCATAGGCTTTAAAATTGCTAAAACTATCTTGACAAGAATAATGTGGGAGAAATCACTCACTGGATAGTAAGGCTTAATACATAGCTATAGTAATCAAGACAATCTAGTATTGGCAAAGCAATATACACACAGATCAATGAAACAGAATGGAGAACCCAGTAATAGTCCCACACCAATATTCTATGTTTTAACTGGCAAAGGTGCAAAAGCAATTCAATGGACAAGCCATAGCCTTTACAACAAATGGTCTCAAAGCAATTAGGCATCCATAGGCAAATAAATATATAAAACTTTAGCCTAAATTTCACACTTTTTACAAAAATTAAAATANCTATTGTAAATAGTGCTGCAATAAACATATGTGTGCGTGTGTCTTTATAGCAGCATGACCAGCATGACTTATAATCCTTTGGGTATATCCCCAGCAATGGGATGGCTCAGCTTAAGAAACTGATGGGTCAGTTTAAGAAACTATATCGTAACTGGTTTGGTAGATTCCATATTCATCCTTTAATTAAGATCCACTTGCAAACCAAACATCAGTATTTGTAAGAGGGGGGAGGGTCTCTTGTAGGTTTATCCTGGGAGAAATAAGTTGATCAGTTAGGGTTAGGCAGTCATTCAGGATTTTATCTGAAAATGAAAGCAAAAGAGTTACAGGGTTTAGATTATGACATTTAGAGATGATTGTATGGTAAACACACCTGAGAGCAATAACTTAAGCATTTCCTGAGAATGACTCTGCATGGCAGATGCATCTGAATGTGTGTTCAGTGTTTTGAGCTATAGAATCCAGGAGTGGTCAAGCTGGAGATTCATTTCTTGTCTTTGAGGAACATCTGAGCGCCCAGCCTATCCCATGGGATGGGCCATGCAGAGGATAGAGGCCCTGAGTTTTGGACTGAATGAAGGTTGCCAAGTGGAGGTTATTAAGGAGACAGTACTAAGTGAAAATATTTTATAAACTGCATGCCTTTTGCGAGTGGTTGCAGTTCTTCTGCCTAGCCTGCCACCACTGGACCATGTGGTTCTCCTGTCCAGTCTGCTGCCACTGGACTCTATGTAAGGCACTTATCCTGTGTGGCCCACAGCCACTGAACTCTCTCTCTCCTGTACGTAACCCCTCAATAAAACACCAAGTCTTATTTCCTGGCTTTGGGTCTCTTCTTCAGCTTTTGAACCTTGTTCCATCCCCAGTGGAGTCTATAGGGATTTGGCACGACAATGGTGATATGAAAGACTGAAAGAAACAGGACCTCATATGAAGCCATTCTACTGAGTAATGTTGAATCGTGTGAGTTCAGCAATGATACTCTTGCTTCCTAAATCAAGAAACTAGAAAAAGAACAAAATACATTCAGAACAAATAGAAGAAATACTTACCAGAGAAAAAATAAATTAAATTAAAAAAAATAGAAAATTATTGAAACAATAAAGATCCCCTGCTTTAATAATCAATAAAATTGACAGATTAAGAAGACTGACAGAAATAGATTCAAAAAACTGATATTAGGATTGAAACAATGAATATTACTACAGATTCTGCAGCCATTAAAAATATAATAAGGCAATAGTATGAACAAATTTATAGTCATACATTTGACAGCTTAGAAGAAATGGATAAATACTTTGAAAACTACAACCTCCCAAAACTCATTGAAGAAATATGTAATCTTAGTAGTCTA
>NW_016810685.1:59760-65090 GCF_001698545.2 Rhinopithecus bieti
AAGCCATAGCCTTTACAACAAATGGTCTCAAAGCAATTAGGCATCCATAGGCAAATAAATATATAAAACTTTAGCCTAAATTTCACACTTTTTACAAAAATTAAAATAGATCATTAATTAAACATAAATTGTAAAATGTGAAAATAAATCACTTTTTTTAAAAATAGGAGAAAATCTTCAGGATCTAGGGCTAGAAAAAATGTTCTTAGACAACACCAAAACCAGAATCCATAAAAGAAACATTGATAAAATGAACTTAATCAAAATTCAAAACTTTTGTTCTGAGAAAGACCCAGTGAAACAGATGAAAACACAATCTAAAGACTTTAAGAAAATATTTGCAAACCTCATATGGAACAAAGGACCATTATCTAGAATATATAAAGAACTCAAAACACAACAGGTAAAAAGACAAAAAACAAAAAACAAAAAACAAAAAAAACCTCAATCTAATTATAAACAGGCAAAAGACATTAAGAGACATTTCACCAAAAAGAATATACAGATGGCAAATAATTACATGAAAATATGTTCAAAAATTATTAGCCATTAAGAAAGTGCACATTAAAACCACTATGAGATAACACTACGTACTTATCGGAATGGCTACAATGAAAAATGGTAACAAGACCAATTGCTGGTGACAATGTGGAGCAACAGGAACTCTTGTTCATTGCTGGTAGGATTGTAAAGTGGTATGGCTACTCCAGAAAATTGGAAGTTTCTCTGAAAACTAAATATACAACTACCATACAACCCAAAATTTACACTCTTGTGTAATTATCCCGGAGGGATGAAAACGAAACGTATATTCACACAAAACCTTTGTATTAGTCCATTCACTTGCTGATAAAGAAATACCCGAGACTGGGTAATTTATAAAGGAAAGAGGTTTAATTGACTCACAGTTCCGCATTGCTGGGGAGGCCTCAGGAAACTAACAATCATGGTGGAAGGCAAAGAAGAAGCAGGCACCTTCTTCACAGGGCGGCTGAACGGAGCGAGCTCAAGCAAGGGAAATGCCAGACGCCTATAAAACCATCAGATTTCATGAGACTCCCTCATTATTACGAGAACAGCATAGGGGAACCTACCCTCACGATTCATTTACTTCCCACCAGATCCCTCCCATGACATGTGGGGATTATGGGGATTACAATTCAAGATGAGATTTGGATAGAGACACAGCCATACCATATCACCTGTACATGAATATTTATAGCTTTATTTGTAATAGCCAAAAGCAGGAACCAGCTCATATATCCTTGAACAGGAGAAAGAAATTGTGCTACATTCATATTGTGCACTACTACTCAGGAATAAAAAGGAGTAAACTATTGATAAACATGACAATCTGGATGCATTTCTAAGGAATTATGCTGAGTTTACAAAAGCCATTCACAAGAGATTATATGCCATATGATTCCATGTGATAACCTTTTGAAATAACAAAATGTTCAAAATGAATAACAGATTAGTGGTTATTGTGGGTTAGGAATAGAAGGGTGGGTGACAGGAGGGAGCTATGCGTGGTCATAAAAGCGTAATATGAGGCATCCTTGAGATTTTAGAATGGTTAGTCTCTTGACAGTAGTGGTGGATACATGAACTTTCACAGGTGATATGATTGTATAGAACTTAATATACAAACAGGCACAGGAGTACAAGTAAAACTGGGGAGATCTGTATAAGATGGATGACACTGTATCAATGTCAATATCCTGGTGTGATATTGTACATCAGTTTGCAATATGTTGCCATTGGAGGAAAGTGGGTAAAGGATACATAGAACACCTCTGTATCATTTCTTACAACTGCATATGAAGCTATAATTATCTCAAAAGTTTTTCAATTAAGACAAAAAGATTATGTTTGCTGTCCTGGCAATCATATTATTCAAAATTGAAATGGAGTCATTTTGAGGACAAGTATCAAATATAGTGAAGGAAAAATTATTTTACTGTAGACTTTTTCACTTCTGTTCTCTTGCAATTTGATCATGTTGTTTCAAGGATTCCCATACCTACATTCTACAGGTGAATTAGGTACAGTTTTATATGCATTCTAACCAGATAAGAAATGATTGTATTTTAGATTCTGCATTGCTAACAATTTCAGACTCTCCAGGACACAGGAATACAGACATGGTTCTCAGTCTCTGAGTCTCCAAAGTACACAAGAGAAAATGGCTGGAGAGGGCTAATAGTCAATATTCTTCATATGGAAAATCTAGAGATATTTGAAAGGCTGGAAACTGCTCCTCCCTTGAAGTTACTCTGACGTAAAAGCATATAAGAGAGTCTCATTATTTCTGGTTTTGCAGAGGAGACAGAAAATTGCCAGGGAGGTAGAGCTAGTAGTGAGTGATAGAAAAATGCTTCTGGAGATCAATTTGACCCTAGAAAGGGGTCTGACCACTACAAGTTTGTGTGCATAATCTTCATTTTCCTTTTCTGCCATGATATGGCTGAGATCTGTTAAATTTTCTTACGCACCATGTGACAATTACACTTTCCCAAATCTAATTTTATAAATTTTGATTTAGGGCCAGCTCCACATGAGACAGTATGACTCAGATAGTAGTTCTTACACTGGCATGTACTCTTTCAGAGTGAAATTGAAAACCATGGAATAAATTATTCTTTTGATGGCTGTGAATGAATTTCTGACTACAATGACTGGAGCTTAAGCTCCTCTTGGGCTACATGTTCTTTCTGTGACACTATTTCTATGGTGAAGGTCTCTTCATATATGCATAATATTTTAGCTAATATGTGGGTAATAATTAACCTTCTAGTCAATTACATACTTTGTAGGACAAATTTATGCCTCGTTTTTATATTGCATTCATTGCTCCTAGCCAGGCACATAGTAGATATTCAGTAATTATTGAGTAAATAAATGGTAGACTGAATGAATGAATAGGAAAATCTCCTGATTTATGTTCTCATGTACCCTCTCCTCCAGACACACTGGATTATTTTTCCTTTTTCACATATTATTTATTCTCATACCCTTACACCTAGCATATGTCTGGCACATAAGTACTCACAGTACATTGGATAGAGTGAATGAATGAAGTCACTGATGTACTACGAAGATTCATAAAATTCAGTGAAGTCATTGCTTTTTCAGCTTCAGTTGACCATCTAGTGTAGTCAATTAAACCCATCGACACTGTTGAAGGATTAATGGTGTATCCTTCACTGATATAAATATTTTAGTCCCTTTTGTGTTGTTATAAAAGAATACCTGAGACTAGATAATTTGTAAAGAAAAGAAATTTATTAAGTTTATTCTGCAGTATGAGATTCAAGGGCACAACCTTGGCCTCTGGTGAAGACTTACATGATGTGTCACAATATCGCAGGGAATGTCAAAGGAGAAGTGGACGCATGTGAAAAGAAGAAAACCTAAGAGGCATCCTGGATTTATAACAACCCACCCTCGTGGGAACTAACCAATCTATTTCTGAGAGAACTAATCCAGTCTTGTGAGAATGAGAACTCACCACCAGAAGAACAGCACCAAGATGTTCATGAGGGATCTGCCCCCATAACCCAAACACTTCCCACTAGGTCTCACATTTTAATACTGTCACATTGGGGATCAAACTTTAACATGAGCTTTGAAGAAGACAAACAAAACATCTCCAAACCATAGCATTTTGCCTGTACCTTTTAATCAACTATGAAGAGAAAAGTAACATTTTGGATTTGACTTGGTTATAACATCAGCAGTATCACCCTTTTAAAATAATTTATAAATTCCAAAACTCCAGCTTTTCCATTCATTCATTATCATTGGCTCAAACTCTATTACCTCCTTGGGAGAGTTGACAGTGTATTAAAAATACGAACATAATACTTTCAACATTAACATAAAATGTATAAGCATTGACAGAACAATTAGATTAATTCACCTCTTAGAGCTAGCTCTTCAGAGCTGACTCATCTAAAGTGGTGTTAAACTATTCAGTTATACAATGAATCTACACAGAGCTGACATATTAGATTCATTTCTAGATTTATCTTTGTGTTTCAACATTATTAAAGGAAAAATGAAAACATTCTTCATGAAGGCATTTGTATTAATTTAGGCTTATCATTCATGTAACAGCAATGTTAAACTTACAAAAAATGTATAATGGCTCAAACACCATTAAGCTTTTGTCTACTGGTTTCAGGATGGTATCAAGCTATGCGTTCACAGAGAAAAGGCCATTAGCATTTTTAATTCAAATGAAATAAAATGTGTTGGTTATGGACATCTTTTGAATCAATTAGGATTTGGTTTGGTTGTAACAAATACACAAAAATTAGTGCTTTAAAGAAGATGTAGATTTATTTCAGGCTGGAAAGAGGCAGCCCAGGGCTATGATGGTAGCTCCACAATCTCAGGGACCCAAGCTTTTCTCATTTTATTGCTCAGCCATGATTAGCTTACATTTACAAGGTCCTTTTAGAGATGAAGATGGACTCAGCCATTGCTTCCACATTCTCTGTAGCAGAAAAGGGAAAAAGGGAAGAAGAAGGGTATCACTTCCATTTATTTTGGAAGTACCATACTAGAATTCCAGTTGCATCTTATTGCCTTGAACTTAGTCACGTGGGTACTCCAAGCTTCAAAGAGGTCTTGGAAATGTAGTTTTCTTAGCTATGTGGCAATGTGTCCAGCTTAAAATATTGAGTTTTTTCTTAAATAAGAAAAAAAGAGGAGAATGGGCATTGAGAAGGAAAAAAGCAGTCTCTACCTTATCCAAGTGTGGTCTGCTGAGGAAGAATGCTTGCCTCATATTGTCTTTACAGATGCCTTTATTAATCTATGTCAGAACTTTGTCAGTGGATTCTATTGAACTCCAACAATGTCTCTTGGGTGACAGGACTTTTTTCTTGTTTCATGGATTTGTGAAGGTTGTCCTACTTCCTGGGCATAGGTATTTCTCAACAATATTCTTCATGATCATTTGGTTGACTTCTGATTTTAGTTATACATCTCTTAAGAGAAGCTTAACCTGCCTTTAATCAACCCATTGACTAAACAGGACTTCTAAATCATCAAGAATCTGATGGAGATTGAGTTTCTCGCAGTCAGGGTTATTTTTAAATTCTAGCTTCCCTTTCAGCTCTTCCCAAACAAACAATAGGCAAAAAGCCAGAAAGAAAAAAAACTCATTTGTTTTGATATCAAGAATTTTCTCAGTGGTATAATGATAAAATGTATTCATATGAGTAATATAGAACTATTTGGTATGATGTAATATGACTAGTATTATCAGAATACCATTTTAGTGGACAGTTTTTCTTTTACATTTTTTCTTTTTCTTAATA
>NW_016810685.1:65639-74641 GCF_001698545.2 Rhinopithecus bieti
GAATACCATTTTAGTGGACAGTTTTCTTTTACATTTTTTCTTTTTCTTAATACTTCCCCAGCAACCTGTACCCATCTTCCTTTGGGGATTTGTTTTACTCCCCTTGTTATAATTCCTAGTGGGTAGCTAATCCAAATTCATAATATACCCCTCATGCCAATCATAATACCCCATCCTCCTGGCCAACTTGATTAGTCCAGGGGTGATTTATAATTCCTATAACAAGGAAGAATTCTTCCTTTATTAGAACAGCATGAAACTGTTCAAAAATAGGTGATCAATGTCAGGGATTGGAGAGAGATAGAGATGGTGCAACCCAAAAGTGTGAAGAGTGAAGTTCAAGTCCCTGAGGTAGTTTCTGCAACTTTCTTTGAATTTGACAGAAACTATATCACCCTCCTGCTTAAGCTGATTTGGGTTGGGTTTTTGTCATTTTCAACTGATACAAGTTCACTTCTTAGAACATTTGACCACAGTCTCCCTTGGATTCTGTTTGTGTATGCCTTGTTTCCCTTGCTCTCAGGTGTGAACTTCTTGAGAAAGAGCACCACAGCTGATTTGTTTCTATGTCTTCGATGGTATTTTAACTGTTTCATACCAAGTAGGTGCTAAATAAGTATATGTATTTGGTAAAGATGTTAAATAAATATTTTTATGTATAGAGTCATACTACTACTTTTGTTGAATGTATATTATGTAGTAGGTGCCTTCCTGAGTGTTGTGTATGTAATTTTTACAACCTGTTTGGGAAGTAAGCACTATTATTATCTACTTTATAGATGATTGAACTGAAGTGTCTAAACAGGTTAAAGTAACTTTCCCAAGATTACCAAGTAAGTGGTGGCTCACAAACTTGAGACAGAACTATTAACTTTAAAGTCTGTGCTTTCAATTATTGCTTATTAATATTGACCACTTCCCCCATGAAAGTTAGGCATAATTCTCAAATTCCCACCCACCATGTGAGAATTTTGTTTCTTTCAAAGAAAGTTCTGTTTGCTTTTTACATGATTACAGTCTAATTGAATATATACCTCAAAGGTAAAATTATCCCATGTTTTCCATAAATTGAATTGGATTTAGGCTAGTGAACTTTATATACGAAAAGCTCTTCTTTTCACCTTCTGAAGGAAGAAGAATTGGGGGAGTACCTGTTTGTTTAGAGATCAACATTAGTTTGACCACTAATGTTTAAGCCTAAGGTACAGTTTTAGGGATGGAATCTCATGTTCACCTCATATTATGATAGTAGGTCTTGATTAAATGGTGTAGAAATGGTAACTACTTATGAGAAACATGCTTGTCCAAAGAGGATGGCCTTATATAAGTCCCCTATATTTCAATTGAGTATAGAAGTACTATAAAAGGAAAACTTCACCATTTGTATTTATTCAAGTTACCTATATTGTGTGGTGTTCAATAAATTCAAGATATTTCCAAGTCTATCAATAGTTTCAGGTAAAAGTGAAAACCGATGACATTCTCAGTGATAATACCAGTAAGGCTAATGTCACAGGCTTAAACCTGTGTGAACCAGTTAGTGCTTTCAAAGCCATAGACTTCAGAGGTACTCCTGTGCTATTGGCTACAAGAGATGACCTTAGGGGGCACAGATCATTCAGTGCAACCCCAAGTACATGTCTTCCATGGCTTATTTATTCTTTCAAACCATTACCTAATATGTGCCAAGCACTATGCTACATGTTGGGGAACCTCATGGTGAACAAGACACATACGATCTCTGTCTTCATGGAGCTTACTTAAGGAAAGAGACAAAAAAGCACTAAATAAATGAAAAAAGACTACCAGGCTGTGATAAGTGCCTTGAAAATAAAATAAGGTGATATTATTGAAAGTGACTGGGTTCTAATGTGAGGAAGTTGGTAAGGGAAGATTCTTCTGAAGGAGCAGAAACCTGAAAAGACAGGAAAGAACCAGCATGAGAAGGTGTAAGAGAAGTATCTCAGGCAGAGGGAAAAGCTAGGGCAAAAATTCTGAGACAGAAATAAGCTAGGTACTGTCAAGTGTTAGAAAGGTGATTGGTTAGGTGTTAATTTTTGATAGATTAGTGTATATGGATTTAAAGACCCTGCTATTGATAACTAGAGGACAGGCTGACAATGACTCAACTCACCCTCAGAAACTTTGCTAATGTAAGCAGTGTTAATTCCAGATGTAGTGGGATTATGGATTATTTTTATTTTTTCTTCTTTGTATTTTCTGTTTTCTTGCTTAATAATAAACCATTTATTAAAAGAGATAAAAGTCCCACGGAACACATAGAAATGCATTTTAGGGCTTTAGGAAAAGTAGATTTGGAAATGACAGACAAAATTCATTGTAAATTAAAATGCACTGGAAAACACAAATGTGATTTTGGTAGAATTGGAGAAGGTAGGGCTAAAGAAAGGGGAGATAGGCCAGGCATGGTGGCTCACACCTGTAATCCCAGCACTTTGGGAAGCTGAGGTGGGCGGATCATTTGAGGCCAGGAGTTTGAGACAAGCCTGCACAACATGGCGAAACTCCATCTCTATTAAAAACTTAGCCGGCTGTGATGGCACACACCTCTAATTCCAGCTACTCACAAGACTGAGGCAGGAAGATCACTTGAGCCCAGGAGGCGGATATTACAGTGAGCGCTGAGATTTGTGGCCAGACGCGCCAGCCCTAGGTGGACAGAGGGAACTCTGTCTCAAAAAAAAAAAAAAAAAAAAGAAAAAAAAAAGAAAAAAAAAGGTGGGGGGGTTAAGAAGTCTCTTCCCTTTATTCAGGCTGGCTTGGGCTTGGGAATAACAAAAGAATCTAAATGGACCAGATGTCCACTCATGCTGTGGAGCTTATTTAAGTGACGAAGTAGTAAGAAAGTGCTCTACAGTGTACAAAAGAACATTAAAACATTAATACATTATAAATTGCCACTTCTCTGTGCCTAATTTCTATCTGTTAAAATGGGAATAGCTTTTGTAAAAATAGACTTCTTTAACATAGTATAAAAAATAATAAGAATTTAAATAAAAATATAAAATGAAATTTAATTCGAAAAGGAGTGGAAGGAGTTTTCAAGTGGTTAACCCCCCTCCTTGCCCCTATTTATCAGTTGATATCTCCGACTATTATTTTGATAATACCAACTGACTTATCTTATATCTCTATGTGGCAGGATATTCTGAAGGATAGCAAGTATCTGTATAGAGGTTTATATCTGGAATGTAACAAAAACGTAAAGAGCAGCGTGGCATCAGTGGCATAGGAAACCTGCAAAGCTTTCAGATGAATTTGGCAGGCAAGGGAATCTCTCTTGATACCCATCCAGAGTGTTTGGAATTTGGGTAGAGCCAATCAATTCAGGGTAAGGACCCAAGGAAAGATTCTCCAACCTTGTTGTCATTAAAATAAAGTTAATCAGAAATGAGTGTCATGTAAACTGTATCACGGTTATCCTGGTACTCAATCAATAAGGCAATTTAAAATTAACTGTTTTTTTTTTTTTTTTTTTTTTTGTTTTTTTGTACTTTTGTATCATACAATGAAATGGCTCAATTCAGGGTGGGTGATTAAAGAGTGGAACCAGCAATTCTGACCCAGGAATTTGAGAAAATTTTTGCAATACTCATCTGACAACAGGCTAATATCCAGGAAACCTATAAAGAACCAATCAAATTTACAAGAAAATAAAAAAAAAAGACCCCATCACACCACAATTGGACAAAGGGTTATGTGAAACGAGACAATTCTCAAAAAAGACATTTCATTCAGAAAACAGACTCACCTGAAAAGAGCTCCATTCACCACTTTGCCGCAGAAATGCAGAATCAAAAACCCACAATGAAGATCCATTCTCACACCAGTTAGAATGCAATCATTAAAAAAATTCAGAAACAACAGTGCGGAGAGGATGTGGAGGAAATAGAATGCTTTTACGGCTGTTGGGGTGGGACTGTAAACTAGTCCAACCCATTGTGAAAACAGTGTGAATGCCTCAAGGATCTAGAACTAGCAATACGCCAGTGACCCCATCCGTTCGCTGGGGATATACCGCAAAGGGATTATGAAGTTCATCGGTTCGATGGCCTGCTATAAAACAACACGCCACCGACATATGCTTATTGCACATATTTCAACAATATAGAAGCAACAGCTTGGAAAACCCAAATATCCATCAGTGACAGACTGGATTAAGAAAATGTGGCACATATACACCATGGAATACTATGTAGCCATAAAAAAGGATGAGTTTGTGTCCTTTGTAGGGACATGGATGCAGCTGGAAACCATCATTCTCAGCAAACTATTGCAAGAACAGAAAACCAAACATCGCATGTTCTCACTCATAGGTGGGAATCGAACAATGAGATCACTTGGACACAGGAAGGGGAGCATCACACACCGGGTCCTATTGTGGGGAGGGGGAGGGATAGCATTAGGAGATATACTTAATGTAAATGACGAGTTAATGGGTGCAGCACACCAACATGGCACATGTATACATATGTAACAAATCTGCACGTTGTGCACATGTACTCTAGAACTTAAATTAAAAAAAAAAAACCTTTAAAAAAAGAGTTGAAATATATGAATGACAAAATGAAGTTTCCTTATATGAATCGTGCTTAGTGACAACAGGAAATGAACTGAGGATTGAGGCAAAAGATACTTGTGGCAGTTTGTGCTTGACCTATATGAATTAATGATTGAGACGTGAGTCTCAAGGAAAGTAAGACTGCCCCCAAATGAGGTAACTGAGGGGGCTCCAAGGGAAGGGAAATGTGGCACGCATTATAAATCAAGATGTTCCTAATCTTTTCATAAAATGCATCAGGACAATTGGACAGTCCATTAAAAGTTGGCATATTACCAACCACATCTAGACATCCAGCAAACCTACTACCATCAGTTACAAAGAACATTTTGTCCTAGACACTCCAAGCCAACACCATGCAGCAACAGTAGTTTTAGTGACTGAAAGGGTTTCAGGGGGATAATGGCATACCCATGAACAAGAGAGTTCCACAAGTTCTGCCTAATGCTAGTCATAAAGGTATTTTTGTGCACTATATTCTTGGTTTTGTTAGAATCATAACAGGGGACACTTACAGGTTACTGTGTTGAAACTTCTCATTTTGCTGAGACTATACTGGAAAACTAACCTGCCCAAAGATGCACAACATATCACCTGTATCCTAGTCTGATGATCTTCCTGCCATAAGGAAGGGTTTACCTTGATGGTTGCATGTATTCCATAAACATACTACATAGGGCATTTGAACTGTATGTGAGAAGAACTTTATTGTAACCACAGAAGCCATATAATAACACTTTTCTTATGATGCTATGGTGGTCATAATCAAAACAATAGCAGCTTTATTAAGGAAACAAACTAATGTGTCTCATTATGTGCCAACACCTTTCTACCCAATGTATTCTTTCTTGTTTATATCATGACACCTGAGATGTTTTGAATGGTAGCTACCTAGCAAAAGAGAAATGCCAAGGTCTCTTACTGATCACTTCTGAGTCATATCAAAGGTTGTGTAACAGCACCTACATGCTCAGGACACTCCCAGTGGGAAAGAACAGTAAGCACCGTCTGAAGGATACTTTGCGTCTTGAATACATTCCTTCTATGCTAACAGCTGTGGGGGTCTGCTGTGCTCCACGGCTGAAGGTAAGAATCCGTAATGATTTTGTCTTAACAAGGAAGCTACTATTACTTTTCCTGTGTGCATTTTTCTGTTCTCAAATGGTCTCCCTGTTGGGCCTTGTATGATTGCTCCCATCTTTCCCTTACCCAACTAGCCTTCAAAGATGTCTGTTATATTACATGAGACCGCTGTGACAGCTCCCAGACAATTGCTTTAATTTAGGAAATGCTTGCCAGAATAAACAGACTCGGTTTATATCTACATGAGATGGATGAATTACAAGAGGAAACCTGTTTGTTTTCCAAGTTTTATAGTCCACAGGCACGAAATACTTTCAAGCACATGTTGCTTGTTTGGAGATGGATGTTAGCTATATGTTGCAATCCATGGGGGTTCCCCTCCTTCCTCAGAACACCTAATATGTCAGTCTCTGGTACAAAATGAGCTATTTCACATATCTGAGCTATTTAGGTGGCTGGATGCTATCCTTTAAATATCAAAGTTTGGTTTATTTTAGCCTATTTTATGGCTATCTGCTTGAATGAATTGTATACTCCTCCACCTTCTTCATTGAACACAATAATCCAGACTGGTTCTTTCTTCAAAGCTTCAGGGTGAATATGATCATCAATGATTTTATTGTGTCCTGGCACAGAGCTGTCCTGAGGAACTATTAAGAAGTATGGGACACTTTGGGAGGCCGAGGCAGGTGGATCACCTGAGGTCAGGAGTTAGAGACCAGGCTGGCTAACATGGTGAAACCCTGTCTTACTAAAAATAGAAAAATTAGCTGGGTTTGGTGGCACACGCCTGTAGTCCCAGCTATTCCAGTGGCTGAGGCATCTTGAACCCGAGAGGCAGGAGGCAGATGTTGCAGTGAGCTGAGATTGTACCACTGGATACTCACTGGTCCCAGTCTGTCACTCTACATGAATTCTGGTACCTGCTTTGGAAAGTTCTTTCTCTGTCTTGCTTTCATTACTTAGAACTACCACTGTTCCTGTTTGTTCCAATAATCTCTTCCCTCTTTCTCCTTCTCTTTGCACAATCCCCTCACACTCCCCACATCCATCATTCTACGAGGCCCATCTTTTTATTTCCTACAGCTCATGTTTATGTTGAGAAACTATAACCAAGCATGTTAGAACTGTGTATGCAAGAAGGCTGGGCATGGTGGCTCATACTTGTAATCCCAGCACTTTGGGAGGCAGAGGTAGGTGGATCATTTGAGCTCAGCGGTTTCAGACTGGCCTGGGCAACATGGTGAAACCCTGTCTCTACAAAGAATACATAAAATAGCCAAATGTGGTGGTGCATGTGCCTGTAGTCCCAGCTACTCGGGAGGCTGAAGTGCGAGAATTGCTTGAGCCCAAGAGGCAGAGGTTGCTGTGAACCAAGATTATGCCACTCCACTCCAGACTGGGTGAAAGAGCAAGATTCTGTCTAAAAAAAATGTATGCAAGAAGAGGGAATGAACAGATTTTATAAGGTGGCTGAGAGCACTAATGAAGAGAAGTGTGGGAGTGGGAGTATCTGAATGTTGACACACCTCATTTGAATGCTCAGGGCCTCTCTTTGTTTCCTTCTTGATTCTAGGCTGTGTTCTAAAGCAGTGTTGGTCACACTATTTATTATTGCAGGGCCCTGCATTCTGAAGAGGTGTCAGAGGCCACCAAGAAGAGAGAGAGCAGCGTGTGTGTGTGTGTGTATGTGTGTGGTTTTAGGTTGCAGTGTTAGCGTCATGGGTTGTGGCAGAGGGATACCAATGATGACAGTTCTGGAATCTTTACTTCCATTTTAACCAGAGCAGTATCCTTTTACATCATTGTATGAATTGCAGTTCCAGGTAAGATTTCAGACATAAAAACCAACAATCAACAAACAAAAAAACAACAGCTAGAAAAATCAAACAACTTCTGCTTCTTTGAAAAAAAGACAAATCTGGATAAGTAATGTGGTAGTATAATTGAGTAAATGCTCAGTTACCCTTTCCCAGAATATACTTTATAGCATGACATTATCACGGGTCTAGAAAATGACATTATCATTTTCTAGATGTTAGGAAACCATCTACTTCAAAGAGTTTAACTTCCTATCAGTGATAAATAACACAGTGTTATAAAATTATCAGTGCCATTTTACATAAATTGTACATGTCTTTCCCCTATCTGATTGCATATTAGAGCATGTTTTAGAACAGTGAAGCCCAATAGAAATGTAATATGGGCCATTATGGTATTTTAAATTTTATAGTAGTCACATTAAGAAAACTAGAAGTAGACAAAAGTAATTGTAATAGTTTAATATTTTAGTTAACTCAGCGTATCGAAAATATTTTCATTTTAGCATATAATCAATATAAAAATCACACTGCTTCAGTTTGTAAATTTAAATTACTTAAAGGGGTGTGAAATTAAACATCCAATTCCTCATTCTCCCTAGCTACATTTCAAGTGCTCTTCTACATGTGTCTAACGGCTACTATATTAAAAAGTCTGATTTTAGAACAATGTTGATACATTGAAAATGCCTGCAAACATTGGTTGGTCCTTCCCTGAGAAGAGCTTAAAGCAAAGTGTCATGAATTTAGCATCCACTAGTTTGAAATTTATGACAATTTCATCAGAGTTCAACTGAAGTTTACAATCTGATCTCTCTATGGAAAAAGGTTTTGCTTGGCACATTCACTGTATAAATCAGATCATAGGAGGCATGTTTAATCCACTTAAGAGTATTAAGTGTTTTGTGAGACTTTAGCACAACATTTGTGAATGCAAAAAATATTCTGCTCTGCACAGCAGAGTGTCCTATATTTATTAAAGGACATCTAACAGGGTAACCTTTCCTATATGAGACACTTTATTAGCAGTTAGTTATTACACTATTTTGAAAGATTGATATAAGGCTAATTTCTTGTAAAATTGTCTAAAATCTTATTAATGTTTTAGATAGTACTTACCTAAATTAAATAAAACTTCACAAATGTAGTCTATGTTGAACTTAAATATAAAACAACATAGGCCGGGCGTGGTGGCTCAAGCCTGTAATCCCAGCACTTTGGGAGGCCGAGACGGGCGGATCACGAGGTCAGGAGATCGAATCCATCCTGGCTAACACGGTGAAACCCCGTCTCTACTAAAAATACAAAAAAACTAGCCGGGCGAGGTGGCGGGCGCCTGTAGTCCCAGCTACTCGGGAGGCTGAGAGGCAGGAGAATGGCGTAAACCCGGGAGGCGGAGCTTGCAGTGAGCTGAGATCTGGCCACTGCACTCCAGTCCGGGCGACAGAGCGAGACTCCGCCTCAAAAAAAATAAAATAAAATAAAATAAAATAAAATAAAATAAAATAAAATAAAAT
>NW_016810685.1:78712-99286 GCF_001698545.2 Rhinopithecus bieti
CAGTGAGCTGAGATCTGGCCACTGCACTCCAGTCCGGGCGACAGAGCGAGACTCCGCCTCAAAAAAAATAAAATAAAATAAAATAAAATAAAATAAAATAAAATAAAATAAAACAACATAGAACTTTGCTTTGAGGTGATGACAGTATCTTTTTCACAGGGTGGTGAAGTTAAAATGAGATAAGGCACTTCATAAACTGCAAGATGCTTCATGCACATTAGTTATTCATTTGGTAAAGATTTTATTTATCGGCTTATAAGCCAGGATTTGTGCTATATAGTAGGGATATAGCTGTGAACCAGATGGACAGGCATGATCCCTGCTCTCCTGGAGCTTACAAGCTGGCAAGAGAGATAAACAAATAAACAGGCAATTAATGCGAGTGCAGTAAGGAACATGATAGAGGAAGCACAAGGTGCTAAGAAAACCTTCAGGAGAGCCACATAACCTGGACTAGTTAAAGGGACAGTCAGGGAAGTCTTCTTGGAAGAAATGGCATCTAGGCTGAAACAGGCAACCTTGCTAATCTGACTTCTACTCTCTTATAGTTGACACAGTAGCTATTTCAGAGGAAGCAGCCTGTGCAAAATGCAAGAGGTGAAAGGGAGAACATGAAGTAGTCCTGGAACTAAAAGTAGTTCTGTGCAATAGAAGTAAAAAGTACCAGTGAACGAGGGAACCATGATAAAGGTAGAGAGGCCAATAGGAATAGATCAAAAAGGACCTAAGGAAGTTGGACTTTATTTTATCCCAATGACAATAAGATACCATTAAAAGGTTTTATGCAGGGGAGTGAGTGATATGATCTGGCTGCATTTTGGAAAAATCACTTTGGCTTCTGCATAGAGTAGGGAATGTGGGAGAGTGAGAATTGAGGCCATGAGATGAGGCCTTGGCTGGGGACACTGGTGGCCTGAAGCAAGGGAGTGAAGGGTGGGAGGCAGAATTTGATAGATATTTAGGAGGTAAAAACCAATAAGCCTTAGTGATTGATACAACATAAGGAGACAGGGATAAGAAGTGATGTGGATAACTGGGTGAACGGTGATACCTGCCTTTCACTAAAATACAGAAAATTGCAGGTGGAACAGTTTGTGGGGGTGAGTGTGAGAACGTGAAGTCTGCAACTGATGTTTCTTCGGCAGTGTCCAAGTGGGGATATCCTGTAGTCAGTTGGATTTGTGTATATCCAGGGTTTGCTGAGCTATACTGCCTTTGAAGTTTAAGTGGAAATGATTGAAATCTCAACCCAGAGATAGCGAGAACCTCACTTCCTTCCCAAAGTCTTACAGATTCTTGAGGGGGTGATTAATGTTTTCACTCATTGCCTATAAACCTCATTTCTGGCCTCTGTTCAGTTAGTTGAGTTCATGGAGCATCTCCTCATTCTTGTTTTGTGCCGCATCAACCTAGCTGTTGAATTCAGTTTCTTTCCCTTAATTTTCACAAAACCCAAACCAAAAACCTAATCACACAAGGCCATTGTGTCTGCAGCAGGGCTTCACTCATGATGTACGGAGATGAAAGAAGTTTGGGTAGCAGCAATTAAGTACAATTTATAAATGAGTAACCATCATACTTGTTCTTGAGGAGCCATTTCTGCCAACCTGGGCTCTAGCCTCCTCCTGAATTGCTTTGCCCTCTCTCCTTGCCTGTTTCCCTCCTAGCAATAGGAACAAACAAACAAAAGCAAAACAAAGGAAAGGAAAGCAAAACCTCCCACTGTATCATGCAATTAATTTCTTTATAGTTCCTTTGCTCAAACTGTCTTTGCATATCAAAAGATTCATTAATGCACTCTGATAGCAATGGCATATTTCTTGTGGGTAGAGATATATAGATCCTGGGAGGAGTATAGAGAGTTATTTTGCCAGTGATATGAATGATGCCTCCTAGAAAGGAAATGGCCACAGTTAGTTTTGATTTTAAGTATCCATTTGTTTCCCTTCACTACATATGAGTCTGGCCCTTGAGAGAGGACTGGAGACAGGTTTGGCAATCAACAATAGAAAGTTTCTACTTGAAGCAGTATGAGTGTATGTGATCACCTAAAGACAATGTATGAAGTGAGAAGAGAAGGTGGCCTATGATAGAAACCTGGTGTCCAGTATTATTTAAAACTTAAATTTTAAGGAAACCGCAGAAGTAAAGGAGTTCTCAAAGGGGATTGAGAAGGAGGGAAGAGAAGCAGGAGAAAAAGCAGAAGAGTGTGTTGTCGTGTAGGAAGGTGCTTGTTAGAAAGGAGGGGTAATCTGGACTGTGTATCTTTGTAACCTAGTGTCTGTCAGAATGCCTGGAGCATAAGTGCTCAATGAATCATAGTTGAATTAAAACAGGCTACTTTACCAATCTTTCTACTCTCTTAGAGTTGACTCAGCAGCTATTCTAGTTCTTTTCTACATATTTCAAGTTTCCAGTGCATCCCTGCCTTCCCTGCTCTCATCACATGACTTAGCTTGAGGTCCTCCGACTAGTGTTTCCTCAAGTTCTTTTCTCTCCTGCTTATGGTGTACAACATTTGTCTCTACAAGCACCCTCTCTACCTCAGCATTTCTTTGTCTCTCTCTTCATTCCTTTGTGTCTTGGAGAAAACATATTTTCTTTTGGCAAGGCTCATTATACTGTCTACTGATCCTTTTCTTCAAGGGAACTCTAATCTGTGATTTTAGGAGTTCTAATGGAAACCTAATGCTGATTAAGAAAATTATGAACTCCATTATTAATAAACTGTCTTTTAAAACTTGCCTCCAGGGTATGGTGCTGGGGTGGGGAGAGAAAAATGAAAAGTGCTCATTGTGGTGGAAAAGTCAAGAACTTCTGTTCCATCTAACCTCTTCACTCTCTTTCAACTTGAAACTTCTAGACAGGAGACTGTACTTGCAGTTCCAGTTCTTCATAACTACCTGTACTAAACTCCTTATAATTTAACTTCCTCTGTTAGTAAAACTGCTCCCCATTGGATCTGACTTGCCAAGTCAAGGCATTTTTCCTCAGACCTAATCTGATTTGCAGTGTTTAGTACTCTTAGCCACTTCTTCCCTTCCTTTAATTCACTGATATTCAATTCACTAGTTTCTCATCTTTTTTCTCTTCTCTCTTGTGGAAACCTGTCATTCTCTAATGTCCTTTCTCACTACTGTCAACTGTCTTTTGAACTCCAGGCATGCATTTACACCTGTCTGCTGAACATCTAAATTTGAACAGTTATCTTAAAGTCCATATCTAAACATAAAATCATACTTGATTGGATCTGTGTTTTAAAAATGGCTATGGAAGACATTGTTGAATACATTTGAATGTGGATTAAATATGATGTTAGGGGACAATCGTTAATTTTTAGGTGTAATAATGGTATTATAGATTTGTAAGAAAATATCTTTATTCTTACAAGATACATGCTGAAATATTGAGGAGTAAAGTGCCATGATGCCACACACACACACACACACACACACACACATACACACAAAACATTGGAACTTAATGCAAATATAACAAAACATTAAAAATTATTGAATCTAGATGGCTCCTATAAAGAGTTGCTAATTGTATCATTGTGGAATTCATTTATATGTCTGAAAAATTTAGTAATAAATAGTTGGGATGGGCAAAATGTTTATCGTCTCCCCATCAATCTCAAACCAGCTCCTCCTCCTGATTTCCCTATATCTGGGAATGGCACTGTGGTCTGTAGTATACTGGATACCTAAAGGCTCCTTTTCTGGGAACACCTCTTTCACAGCCCTCCACATGGCTGTGCAATGACATCCTGTGTTGAGTGACCAGAAGTACATGCCTAATCTTTACCAATGAATCCACTCTCTTAGATGTTTAGATTTGAAATTCAGAAAATCACCTAATGGCTGAAGGTATGAGATAGAAAATTTAGGAACATTGGTTGCCATGCTTTTTGTTATATGAAGAGTTTGTAGCAAAAGAAGACTAAAGCAAATGAGCTAAGAAGGCCAGAGGCAGGGAATGAAGAGAGGGTCCTACTGACATCTTTAATGATCTCTTTTCTGTGGGTCACAATAATAATTGTAGTGGAGAAAATACAATTTCCATAGGTGCTGAGGTTTCTGGTCAGTTCAGAGAAACTTCTGCTAAATAAAGGATACTCACAATTCTTATTTTTTTCAGATTTAATTTTGTAAATATTTTAGGCCAAATTTTTGGTATTCAAATTAGCTTCTTGTTGAAAATGTAGTTGACCTATGTAACTGTGTATATATAAAATATTTGTACATCTTAACAAGTACAGCTTCTATTTCAATGAGAGACATCCAACTTCTTTACGTACATATGAATTGTGTGTTCACCACAAATAAATCAAAGTTCATTTTTGCTTCCTTGGTTTCTTCTTAAATTAGTAAAACAATATTTTACAGTAATATAGTGCTCCACCTATATTCCATATTTGTATTGGTACTTCAAAAGCAAATATTTTATCTTCAATGTTGAAATAAATGTTGAAATTAATTGAATTTGCCATAAAATTCACAATAAAGTCAGGTATTTCTCCATCATTAACTTCCAAAGTTTTACATTGACTCCATGAATTTGATGAAAGAAATCAAATAATTTTTGGATATTCTATTTGAAATTTCGAATGACCCAGATTCATCTAGCATCTTTTAATTCTTTGAGAAGTTCTCCTGCTAATGGAACCAACACATTAACAGCTGTACCTTTACTTTTCCTTAAAGCACTAGAAAATTGGGAATGAAAAATGAGTTACATTAATTAAGAACAGTCTAATGATCTAAATGAAAGTCATGCTTCACAGAGGGATATGTAAACCTACCTTCTGCAGCTACATGTCTTCTTTGGGCAGAGTCTTCTTAAAATACCCACTAGCTTTTGAAGTAGATACTGATGCATCTCATCCTATTTGTGTCTTCTGGTTGTCAGGTGGGCATTGATATCACTTTGTCTCCCATGGCAGACTGTAAATGTCAGTAAGCATTTTGTGCATATTTCCCACTCATCCTCAATTTTCTTGAAAAATGGAAATTTGGTACTTAATTTTCATCAAATATGAAATTCTATTTTTGAGTGTATTATTTCCCAAGGGGTTATTGTGAAATAAAAAGCAACATTGTCAAACAATAAAATAAATTATTGTACATTTACACCGCATAACAAAGGACAGATCCACGGTAGCAAGAGTGATCAGATAATTTTCCATATGTTCTATGGCAAGACTGCTGTCACTGATTCCCACACATATTTTATGCACACCTAACATATCCTGCTTTGAGCAACTTACAGGTCAAGACTTGGACCACAGCACAACTGGGTTGCTACATACAATGGCCAGCTAGATCAACAGAAATAAATAGTTGTACTATACCATTTGAAACCGGAGGAGGTAGCTATCTGTAGCACCTCATGTCAGAGAGCACTTCATTTTAACTGCAAGTGTGCTGCAGGGTTTCCTTGAAAGGGAAGTGTTAGTCATGGATAAGCAGAGATGATCGTGTTTTAGATTTAACAGTGTGTTAAAATGAGAATTCTGTGCTCTGCACATATATTCCTCTCTTGCACTACCAGAGGAAAATAGAGCAGAAGCTGGATTCATAGAGGATACCAAACACATCCTAATATATTTTAATGCAACTATGAATAATATTTATTTATTATTTCTTCACTAAAAGAAATCACCAGGACAAAGGCTAAACTCTAGAATAGATATATACCAGTATTATCCTGGGCAACAGGCACATATAATTACCCTATGTTTAGCTCGACTAAAAACTCACATTTCACAAAAAAATCTTCATTCCTTTGAACTTGCATCCTACTTTGCCATGTTTCTAATTCAGTTTTCTTTCTCCACAACTTCACAAGACCAAGATCCTTGAGAGAATGGAATGTATTTTTTTCCTTTTTGGGGTTCCCACAGCCTCTGATATCGAGGTCTTAGTAAACAAGACTGTCTAGTCTTCTCTTTGGAAAAGTCAGCTTGACAAAGTCAGCAGAGCTTGGGCTTACTTCTACTACTTTTTAGCTGTGTGACCTTGGAAATCTACTCAGTTTTCTCATCTGTAAATACGGATCGAGATGCCTATAAGTGAGTTGGATTGTTGTCTACCAAGCATCATCCTCAACTTTCTCTAAAATTTCTCTGTCTCACAGGGGAGAAATCTGGAGGAACATTTCACAGAATCTTTTTCCAGCATGACTCTGGGTTAAATCTGCCAGTGAGTGGGACTTATATGAGTTTTGAAAGGCAAAAGAGAAAAGAAAGCTGGTTCATTTGCAGCATCTTTCCTTTGACCCCAGTAGCTCCTCTGGAAACTACAGCAGCTGAGATCATCACAGTGACCTTCTTGGGTTCTCTCCCTTTTGGATTTATGAAAAGTGGCCTTCCTGACTTTCACTCCCCTAGCATTTCCAAAGGTTGAGAAGCTTCTAATTCTCTGTATTCAACATTTCTATCTGAAATAAAGAGTAGCTCTGTTTTCCTGACAAGCCGTATCTTATCCCTGGGGTTATTACAAGGGTAATAAAATTACATACTATGTGTAAAGCACTAACCACAGAACCTGACAGGTACCCAGTAGATGCTCAATCAACAGTAGCTGTCCTTATTTTTATTATCATCAGTAGAATGTATTAATTTATTCTGTTGCTAACCCTCTCATAGGACAACAGCTTGTGTTCTATCTTTGTACCTTAGAATGTTTCCTCTGCTCAGAAACCTCTGAAGCGTTGTCATAGGTGGGAGGACTGCATATATTCTCTCCATGTCTCCAATCTGCCCCATCACTGACAATTGTTCGTTCATAATTCTCTTTCTAGATTTCTGGACCAGGAATAGTAGGAGCTTTATAAGGATTAGACCTGAACTTTAATTTAGAAGAGAAAAGCAGTGGGATGAGGAGAGGAAAGACTAGGGTATTCTCCCTGGTGAAGAACTGATATAGAGAGTCAGCCAGCTAGGGAAATATGACTCTACCTTTTCCTGATGCTAAAATCCACCTAATTCTCAAATACTGCTCCAGACTAATTTGTGATGACACCTCCCTGTTATCAAGGGAGATTGGGTGGCACTTCCTCTCCTTAGTCTCATGTGCACATGCAATGGTTTGAGTGTTTGTCCCTTCCAAAAGTCATGTTGAAAGTTAATCCGCAATGTGGCAGTATTGAGAGTTGGGTTCTTTAATAGGTGATTGGGTCGTGAGAGCTCTGCCTTCATGGATTAATTCATTCAGAGATCGATGGGTAAATGGATTAATGGGTTATCATGGGAGGGGAACTGGTGGCTTTATTAAGAAGAGGAAGAGACACTTGAGCTGGGCCACTTAGGCCCCTCACCATGGGATGCCCTTCACCACCTTAGGACTCTGCAGAGTCCCTACCAGCAAGAAGGCCGTCATCAAATGTGGCCCCTTGACTTTGGGCTTATTAGCCTCCATAACTGTGAGAAATAAATTCATTTTCTTTATAAATTACTCAGTTTTAGGTATTCTGTTATAAGCAACAGAAAACAAAGACAACACAATTTGTAACTTTTAGTTACAAATTGTGACTCTTTAGTTACAAATCTGATCTCCCCACCACTATGGATGTTGATAAAATAAAGAGAAAACAGCATAGCATTTGCTCTAAATTCTCATATCCTCCCTACTCTCTCCCCCATTCCCAAATCACCTCTTGGAACTACAGAAAGCCCTCAACTTAAACTCAATTTAAGATTTGTCTGCTTCAGGATGATGTGAAAGTGATATACATTTAGCAGAAACTGTACTTAGAAGTTTAAATATTTCTTGTGCTAGTGACATGCTGTGTGATGCTCCCTGATAATGCTGGAAGCAGCAGCAAGCCACAGCTTCTAGTCAGGTATGTAATCATGAAGGTAAACAATTGACACTCTACAGTGGACTGTGTTGCCAGATACTTTTGCCCAACTACAGGCTAATTTAAGTGTTCTGGCTAAGCCATGATGTTTGGTATATGAGGCATGTTAAGTGCATTTTCCACTTATAATGTTTTCAACTTGTAATACGTTTATGGAGATATAGTTTGAAAGTCAAGAAAGAGCTGTATAATTCTTCTCTTCATCTTTTGAGTACATTAAGGGAACTGTGAAAATTAAGAGAGTTGGAGTCTTTTGCCTTGCTTTTCTGTTAGACAAATCATGCAAGACCATTTCTCTTGCAAGATACCCCAGGCATATGCCAGTATCTATTAGGTGGTAGCACATTATAATGGAAATAGCACTGATATAGGAAATAGGAGATCAGAGTTCTCAACTTAGCTATAATATCACACTGAGTAAGATAAATATAAACTCTAAATAGCCTAATGTCAGATCGGGTCAGATTTTTGCCTTTCAGAGGAAGGGACATTTGAGCTGAGTTCTGAAAGGCAAGATGGAGCCTGCTATGTGAAGATCAGAGGGTAGAGAAGTTGAGGCAGAGGGTCAAGCTAGGGCACTGTTGGTGAGGTGGGAATGGACTTGGCATATATGAAACACAGGAAAGGCCAGTGTGGCTGAAGGGGAGGAAGTAAGGAATAAAGTGGTACTAGAGAGTTAGGAGGGAGTTAGGACTCAGGTCACAGAGGGCCCTGCTGGCTGAGGTAAGGAGTTGGAATTATATTCTAAGTGTAGTAGGAAGATTTGTGAAGGAGTCAAGCAGGGGAGTGATACAAGTGGAATTCATGTTGAGAAAGTTACTGCTGGCTGGTTTGTGGAAAGTGGAGATGAGCAAGGGAGACAGAGAACAGGCCTGGGAGATTGAGGGGAACACCAAGAACTGTAGCTGAGGAAGCCACAAAAGGGGTTTCAAAAACAAGGGTGTGACCAACTATGTTAAAAATGATGAAAGGTAGAATAAAATGAGAATCAGAAACTGGCATTGGACTTGGCAATGTGCGATAAATGATTGCCCTGAAAGTGGTCTCAGTGGAGAGGTGGGGACAGAAACATGATTGGAGTGAGCTGAAGAGAGAAGATTCTGCTGCTAAGGGAAGCAGAAAATTGGGGTTGTGGTTGAGGAGAGACTTGGGATGAGGGGATGGTGGGTGCATGCCATAATATGAATGTAGGGCTAAGATTAGGTGTAGGACAAGGGTTAGAAAGCTAGTTAGACAGAGGATGGGGTGGGGAAATTGTATGACCTGAACATCAGAAAATGTGACTAGCCATAGTTGATAGACTTCAGCCCCAACTGATGCTGCTAGGATTGCCAATCATAATTCCTATTAGCTCGGAAAGTGTGCTTTAGGCTTTCTCCTGCAAATGTACTGGAAATAATTATAATTAAAAACATTTGGGAAAATGTCAATGTCTGAATGCAAATGCTTCCAAGCTCATCATTCCCGCGAGATTGCCTCTTCCCTTGGCCAGTTTTTATCTGAGGTAATTTACCTGTTACTTAAGAATTCCTGAGCTTATCTTAAACCTGGATGGTTTTCTACTTTGCTCATGGTTTTCAAGTTCATCCCTATGAAATTGGAATTACCTGGCACTTCTCAAAATGAAAGGGAGCTTACCAGAAAGCTGCATAATTCTTTCTCTGGGAAATATAAAATATGAAAGGCATTCTGGTTTGCTTGGGTACAGTGTAAAAAGGGAAGTTTCATGTTTTAGCCAATTGTTTGTCTAGCATTTCATAAACATTTGCCGAGGGTGTGCCACATGCAGGACTCTGGAGAGTGTGCCAATGAATCAGGCTGCAGGGTATTTTTTTTTTTAGTTTATTTGGAGAGATGACTAATTATTATTATTATTATTATTTATGTGCTAGGCATTCTACTGAATACTATATTTATGTGATCTCACTGGATTCTTATCAGTGAAGTGGATTCTGTTAGTATCTCACTTCACACATGAGAAAACCAAGCCTCAGAGAGCTAAAACAACTTGCCTGAAAACACACAATTAGGGAGTAGCTGGGCGAGGATTTGAGATTCTAAAGCAGGATCATCTGACAGAACTTTCTGTAATGATGGAAATGTGTTATATCTGAACTGCCCAATATAGTAATCATTAGCCACATGTGACTATTGAATAGTAAAAATGTTGCTATTAGACAGAGGAACTGCATTTTAAATGATAATTACATTAATTTAGATTCAAGTAGCTCCATGTGCCTAGTGGCTATCATTACAGACATTGTAGCTCCAGAGTCTGAGTGCTTTCCACTATACTGTGATGGGCCACTTTAAGAATTGTATGATGAGAATGGCTATTTCTTCTTTGTTCCCCAGCTTTGGGTGAACTAGCAAGCTCTAGTCCATCCATAGAGTGTTGAATGTAAGCTCGAGCTCTCAGCACACATAGCAACCAAGGGAAATGATGAACAACATCGCCTAAGTAAAGACAGTGTACAGCTCAGCTGAGGAGGCTGAGACTCTCGTTGTTCTGGGGACTTCCTTTATTGGTTTATTGGTCTTGACCTGATAACTTTGACTTAGCTCTAGTCAGGAAAACCAATTTACTCTAGGTGTCTCAAGTGGCAAGGGTTCAATACAGGGAATTGATTTCATATATGTTGGAGTTCCCAAAGAAGCAGGATGCTAGAGCCAAAGTTGTTCTATACTGCCGAAGCCATTTCAACAGTAACCTCAAATAGTTACTGTTTTTTCCTGCGCTTACCTTCTAGTCTCCTGCTAGTTCCTCTTATGAACAGAACCAACAGGGAGCCAGCTGGCATGAGAGTCTGGAAAATGTGGTGTGTGGAGTCCCAGCCTCAGAATCACAGAACAGAGTAGAGAAAGTGGGTTTGAGGCTGAGAGAAAATGGGTAAATAACCAGTATAGTTTTAAAACAGCTTGTCAGGTCTGAATAATCCTTCATAATTATTCTTTAAAATCCACTGAATCCAGGAAGGCCTTCAGTTCTCTGTGACTAGCAGGATAAGACAAAGTATCATTTTGGGGTCTGTGGCTTACCATATGCTGGGAATCTGTATGTCCAATACATTTTACTGAGGTCTTTGAAACTGACATTTGTCAAGGGACAGCTTCAAGCATGTGTTTCCCAGATGGCCCAGTATCTTAAGGGGGTAAACTCCTTCAAAGTCCAGTTGAAAGGTTATGCCATTTGAATAAGCCAATGCCTCAATTTTTTTTTTGTTCCCACTTACTCTTTCCCCTACCCAGCTTTATTGTGGTACAGTTAGCATACAAAAACTGCATATAGTTAATGTATACAATGGCGAGTTTGGATATATGAATGTACTCATGGTTAAAAGAGTGAATGAGTAATTCCCATTCACTCTTTGAACCACTTAAAAGTGGTAGAAGCCAGTCTCATAACTTGAGGCATTATTTCAACTGATACAATCTCAGAGCATAAGAAGGCAGTTTTTTCTTTGTTCTCAGTTGCCAAAAGCATTTGAGAAGAAGCAGTGAAAGACATTTGAACTCAGGGTGCAGTGTATATGTTGGTATGCCTATTCAGGGTAAGGTAGTTCATACATATCTGTACCTTGTGTCATATGGACTACATGAGCTACAAGATTATCTGATGTGTTCTCAAAGAATAGAAAGAGGCGTTGAACAGAAAAATCTAAGGTAGAAATAACTTTTCTCTCTCCATGAATTGAACCTCAGTTGAGCTTACAGTGAAAAGCTTAAAATGGACCAGTAAGACCCTCCAACCTTTAGTGAAAGGTCTGGAAAACTGGATGACAGAACCTTTAAAATACACGTATCTTTAAAATGTGTATATTTAAGTCATACTACAAGATGATGTTTGGATATTGGACAATAGAACTTAATTTGTCCCCAAGAAAACTTGGAGCTTTGAAAAATAGTAGGATCATTTTGTATTTCAGTGGTGATACGTCTTTCCAAACGTGAGAGTTTTCTGAACCTCTTCTATTAGGATAGATAGAGATAAAAAGCAGAACATTGTACTGAACTAGCTACCATTTATGGAGAGACAACTATGTGCCAGGTACCGTGTGAGGTTCTAAATATAGACCGTGTTTAATTAACAACTCTGCAAGATACATACATTAACCAATTGTAAAGATGAGAAATTTTCCTTGAGGATCTTCCTCAGACACAGGAGAGCACTCAGTGAATAAGCCAGCAGTTCAGAATTCTGGACTCTTGCTACCTAAAGGATGGTCGCTGATCATCAGCATTGGTATCACCTGAGAGCTTGTCATTTACGCAGAATCTCTAGTCCTACCCTCCACCTACTGAATCAGAATCTTGATTTTAACAAGACCCTCAGGTGATTCATAAGCACATGAAAGTTTGAGAAGCATGGCTCTAGAGTGGGAGTCAACAATATTTTTTCTGTAGAGGGCCAGATAACAAGTATTTAAGGCTTTGCAGGCCACATAGTCTCTATCAGAACTACTAAGCTCTGCCATTGTAGCAGAAAGCAGTCACAGACAACATGTAAATGAATGAGTGCGGCTGTGTTCCAATAAAACTTTATTACAAAAACAGGTGGTGTTGAGCTGTATATTGCCTGTGGGCTGAAGTTGGCAGAGCTCTGTACTAGATGGTCCATATTCTACCTCTTCCTGCCATATTAGATTGGGACTGTTTTCTTCAGCACAGTCTTTCACACAGGATTGTCTTGCTGGTAGATTGCTTTGCTGTGCAAATAAGAAGCCCTATTCACTGAAAATTCAAACAAAAGAAAGGATATGTGTGCTGGAGGCAAGGCTGCTCTTTTAACACAGAAGGCCTTACAGTGTTTGGCCTCAGTTCAGAGCCATCTGTCAGTTGTGCAACCACAGGAACATGCTTAGTTGGACCACTGAGAATGGCCCAACTAATCCAGAGCTGGATTCATAGTGACCAAATTCATATGAGTAAAATACTTTTATACATTTTACTGATGTGTAAAAACAAGAATGAGTAGTTAGTAATGTCCCCAGAAATAATGTTCACAGGGATGAGAATACGCACTGGAGTGACCAACATATTCTTTTCCTTTAGGTCTGCAGTACTATGCAAAATATGTGCCTATTGCATTTTTTTGGGCAGGGGAAAGTTTATAGTTGGAGTAGATTGCTAAAGAGGTCCATGAAAGATGCAAAGAAGGTTAAAAATCATGGTCATGGGTACACTGACATGAAAATCCAAATAGTAATTTAAATTCCAATTTATTACTTTAAAAGGAGAACCGTTAATGTTGTGCAAGACATATTTTTCCTCTGAGAAAATATATAGAAACCTCAGAGGTTATAATTATATAACCTCTGCTTATTTTCCTGGCAATTTTAAACAAACTCTTCTCTTATTTTGTCAATTAATGCAGCACATTTTTTTGCCTCTAGGGAAAGATGACAGACTAGAAAGAAGAAGTCAATTCTTGGCTTTTGACTTTCAAAAGCCTTGCTCTGGGAAGGGTGATGAGTGGGAAGGAAGAACCAGAGCAGTAATTGTGAACTTTAAATTTGCCTCTGATGAAAGCACAATTTCTCTGTTTCAACTAATAATTCTTTAAGGGAAAGGAAGTCAGTGAGAAGTCAGAGAGCTTAAATTTTGGTGGGGGCCCCTGAGTAAGTGAGCTTGCCTTTGCCTCTTCAGGTTGAACCCCAGAGTTGGAGGAGCACAGCGATAATTTTAAACAGTTTTGGAAATTTGGGAGTAGAGGGTGCCTGTGCTTCCTCCTTCCTTTTCCAAAATAGAGTCTAGTGAAGCAGTGGGACCCCAACAAAGAAATGTCTGAATGGTGAGGTTAGTGGATGGGCTTGAGAAAACTTCATATAATGTACTGAATTGCAAAGGAGTGAAGGAACAGCAGAATATTCCTTGTGCACCTGATAGCTACACAGACATAGCATAGATAAATGGTAAACTTAAAGAGACCTTGTGGTCAGGACAAGCAGATGTGGCAGTGACCTGTGTGGACTGAGGACCAATGACCAGATGGGAATGAGGACCACTTAGTGGATGTTAATGAGAAGAATTGATACCCAGAACAAGACTCTGAACCTATCACACTAATGTCTTCTCACTAACTTAGCAACTCAGGAGAAAGGGAGGAGACCAAGGTTGAATTCCTCCCACCTGGGACTCAAAATAGAAATTAAAGCTATGGAAAAATAAAGGGAACTATTTTTACGTTACTTCTGAGTTTTTGAACAGGAATTCACACTTAGCACCTTGTCATCAGACCCAGTGTACCCTAAGTCTGTAGAACCACATATTCTCTTCTAATAAACCAGTGATTCATAACCTTGGCATAACATTTGATTCACCTGGGGGCTTTTAAATTGCTGATGCCCAGGCCATTTCTCAAATCAATTAAGTCAGAATCTCTGTGGTCAGGCATCTGTAGTTGTTAAAGTTTCCCAGGTGATTCCAATGTGCATTCAAGGGTGAGGATGGCAGATATAGGCTGATCTCCTTGGAAAGCAAAACCATAATCAGAAGGTTACATAATGATAATGGAACCAGAGCCTGGTGAATGCATTTATATGAATGGAATATATAATGTTTTAAAGATAACTGATTTAACCCATTCATCTTCACTACAAGGATGGCCTTGAAGATGGAGTTAGAAACCCTTATCTTATGACAGGGTTTAGAATGATGCTACTAGTATCTGCCTCTGCTACTATTAAACGTGTTCTGCTTCTCTAGGTAATCAAGCCCCCTACTGGTGGACACAGTTTTTCTTTAGTCATGTAAATGGGTTCCATCTGGTTATAGTCCAGTCTTACAGACTTGGGAGACATTCTATGTTTTAATTGTATTGTATATCCCCGCTCTGATTCATTGTATCTTGATTTTAAAGTTTAACTCACAGAGGGTAATCTTATTTTATCCACTTTCAAATTCTCCAGGAATGTTTTACTGTAGCCCCACCCCATTTCAGTCCTGACTACAGTGACATCACAAACCACATCTCTTCAGAAAGGCCATAATAATAGTATTGCCGAAAGGACATCTACCACTGTTTCAAAAGGAGATTTCCAACAACAACTTCTTCCAAAACAGTGTTTAAAGATTATGGCACACATTCTTTTGCTATGTCAGATAACAAAGATGGAAAAAATAGCTTGCAAGCACGACCATGTAATCTTATGTCAAATCACATGAAGCAATGCTCTTAAATACCAAGCTGATGAATTTGCTCAGAAAGCATTTATTGAACATCTGTTGTCTTTCAAAGATTGTACTAGTAAAAGCAAAAATAAGAAAACCAGTCCCTGGCTGAAGAATGACTTGATCTAGTCTATGACTTGTCTGGGTGCTATCATTATTTCAATATGTGCATCTCCTGGCAAAATGCCTGCATTTGGAAAGAGATCATGATGGGTTTTGATTATAATATGAGGTTCCTCACACCCATGCATGCACATATGGTCATACACGTATTGCCATTCTTTTTGGCCAAGTCTGGCTTGTGACAACACAGATAAAGCCTTAGGTAATGCTTCATTACTTGACAAACAGATAACTAAGTTAGATAATTTTTGCTTGCTAGCCATTAGTGGGAGGATAGAAATGTGTAGTTTTCGCTTTCAGAATATTAGCCCTCAAATATACTGTGGTTTTTTTCTTGCCCTTAATCCACACAATAGGCAGTGTGATTTTAAAGTCATTGTCTTACTTCCATTTGAAAGTTTTAATGCCTTCTCACTTCTCATTGCCCTTAGTATAAAGCCTAAATTGTATAACATGACTTATAATTCCACTCTCCCAACCCTTGCAGAAAGCTTTCTTGAATTTTCTACCCCACTCCTACCTTCACTGGGTTAGATATTCTTTCTGGGTTATCCATTCATAGCACATACTACATTTTAATATGATTGCTTGTTAAATTGGCCATCTTCCTAGTAGACCATAGGATCAAGTTGAGATATTTACAATCTTATCCCAGGAGCCTATCCCATACTTGTGCATAGTAGATGCTCAATAAATGTTTGTTGAATACAAACATTTATTAATGAATTATAATGAATGAAACATTATTAATGAATGCCTGTTTTCTCATGTTTGTCTTCTCCACTAGACTATAAGTTCCTGGAGGATAGGGGTTGTATCTTTTCATCTTCAGCTGTTTGATGTCTATCACAGTGCCTGGTACAAAATAGGAGTTCAATATCTGTTAAATGGGTAAACAAATACTGTTCTTTCCTTGTAGAATGTTTTTCTGTCCCCATGATCCTCTTTCTTTCTTTGTCTATAGAATGTCTGCTCCTCAAGGCCCTGCTCAATTATCAAATCTGCTGTGCAACTTCCCCTGACACCCACAGGCAGAACCAAGTCAGTTACTGTCACTTCCTGTCTGCACAATTACAGAGCTCCAGCCAGGGTGTGTGACCTGCACAGTTACACAGGGCCCTACACTTTGAAGAGTCTCTCACTTTGTTTAATGCTCTGCTGCCACAGTCTTAGAAAATTCACAAGGATTTTTGGAGAAGGGACCTCGCATTTTCATTTTACCCTGGGCTCTGCAAATTATGTAGCCAATCCTTGTTCTAGCACAGTGCATGGTACCTCACTTGGAGTTCAATAAATGATTGTTGAATTGTCCACAGTTTTTCCCATCCAGAAAAGGAGCCATAACAGTGTTTCTGTTGAGATTCCTTTACATGATTTCAACACCTTTATCAAAATCTTACTACACTCCAAGATCTTTCTTGATTCGTACTTTACATTCCATTCACTGAAACCACAAAGAAAATGTTCTCATCCTTGAAGAACAAACGCTTCTCTAATTTGCATTCATTCAAATGATCATATAGAAAACAGAAAGTACTTCATAGTTTATCTTCAAAAGAGTGGCTTTCATTTGCTGAGATACTCATGTGAGAAAGGAAGGGCAGATGATATAATAGCATATTCCAAGAAAGTGTATTTTGCCACACTCTATTCTTCACACACTCAGTGGAAGTGTAGAACTTGGCTTCCAGGAATGACAGAAAAGTTTTCACTTTGATAATACCTCTAAACAGGGGTTGTCAAGACAGTGCTTCTCACCTGAAATAGAAAACATATTGTGAAACAAATTGATGCCTTCTCAACCTGATTTCATATAGAGATATGATTTAGTAGTTCTGCTTGATAATTCTATTCATTGGTTGTGACTTGTGCAGAACTTTGTTTCTAGCAGTGTGTAGAACTCATCAAGGTTAGTTGCAAGAGTCAAGCAGTTCCAATTCTCAGAACTGGGTGAAGCTGACAGAGTATATAATCCAACATGTGATTAGGAACAGCTTGAGTTTAATATATCACAGTATTTCCATTGACTTGTTTAAAGTAGTATTGGTTCAATAACTGTATTTTTTTATTTGTTTCAAAGCCTTGGCAAGGAATGCATGGGCATTGCAGATAGGAAAGCTGAAGTTCTGCAATCAGCTATGGTCATAGAGTTAATTAGTAGCACAGATATCAGGACCATGTTATCATCATCATCATAATCTTTGTATTAACCACATACATTAGTTTAGGGTTTAACAGTTTCCAAAGTGCTTTAGAATGCACTGCCTGTCTCTTACTGCTGAGAGAGTATTAGCTTTCTAGAGATGATGTGTTACTTTCTTCTCACGTCCACTTACTGGAGATGTTTCTTTTCAAAATTAAAAGGAAAACTGGAAGAGTTAGACAAATTTGGAACCTGCGAGTGTAAATTAGTTCAACCACTGTGGAAAACAGTATGGCAGTCCCTCAAAGAGCTAAAAACAGAACTACTATATGACCCAGCAACCCTATTACTGGATATATACCCAAAGGAATATAAATCATTCTACCATTAAGACACATGCATGCAAATGGTCATTGCAGCACTATCCACAATAGCAAAGACACGGAATCACCATAAATGCCCATCGGTGACAGACTGGATAAAGAAAATGTGGTACATATACACCATGGACTACTATACAGCCATAAAAAATAACAAGATCATGTATTTCACCAGAACATGAATGGAGCTGGAGGCTGTTATCCTCAGCAAATTAACGCAGGAACAGAAAACCACATACTGCATGTTCTCACTTATAAGTGGGAGCTAAATGATAGGAACTTTCTTTTTTTCCCAGGAATAAGCACTGCTACTGCTTTAATTTTTTTTCTTTCCAAATTGAATGAATGTGTGATTTTTTTCTTTAATTATACTTTAAGTTCTAGGGTACATGTGCACAACGTGCAGTTTTGTTACATATGTATACATGTGCCATGTTGGTGTGCTGCACCCATTAACTCGTCATTTACATTAGGTATATCTCCGAATGCTATCCCCCCCGCCTCCCTGCACCCCACAACAGGCCCTGGTGTGTGATGTTCCCCTTCCTGTGTCCAAGTGTTCTCATTGTTCAATTCCCACATAAGAGTGAGAACATGTGGTGTTTGGTTTTTTGTCCTTGCGATAATTTACTGAGAATGATAGTTTCCAGCTTCATCCATGTCCCTACAAAGGACATGAACTCATCATTTTTCATGACTGCATAGCATTCCATGGTGTATATGTGCCACATTTTCTTAATCCAGTCTATCATTGGTGGACATTTGGGTTGGTTCCAAGTCTTTGCTATTGTGAGTAGTGCCGCAATACACATACGTGTGCATGTGTCTATAGCAGCAGGATTTATAATCCTTTGGGTATATGCCCAGTAACGGGATGGCTGGGTCAAATGGTATTTCTACTTCTAGATCCTTGAGGAATCGCCACACTGTCTTCCACAATGGTTGAACTACTTTACAGACCCACCAACAGTGTAAAAGTGTTCCTATTTCTCCACATCCTCTCCAGCACCTGTTGTTTCCTGACTTTTAATGACTGCCATTCTAACTGGTGTGAGATGGTATCTCATTGTGGTTTTGATTTGCATTTCTCTGATGGCCAGTGATGATGAGCATTTTTTCATCCGTCTGTTGGCTCCATAAATGTCTTCTTTTGAGAAGTGTCTGTTCATATCTTTTGCCACTTTTTCATGGTGTTGTTTTTTTTTCTTGTAAATTTGTTTGAGTTCTTTGTAGATTCTGGATATTAGCCCTTTGTCAGATGAGTAGATTGCAAAAATTTTCTCCCATTCTGTAGGATGCCTGCTCACTCTGATGGTAGTTTCTTTTGCTGTGCAGAAGCTCTTTAGTTTAATTAGATCCCATTTGTCAATTTTGGCTTTTGTTGCCATTGCTTTTGGTGTTTTACGCATGAAGTTGTTCCCCATGCCTATGTCCTGAATGGTATTGCCTAGGTTTTCTTCTAGGGTTTTTATGGTTTCATGTCTAACATTTAAGTCTTTAATCCATCTTGAATTAATTTTTGTATAAGGTGTAAGGAAGGGATCCAGTTTCAGCTTTCTACATATGGATAGCCAGTTTTCCCAGCACCATTTATGAAATAGGGAATCCTTTCTCCATTTCTTGTTTTTGTCAGGTTTGTCAAATATCACATGGTTGTAGATGTGTAGTATTATTTCTGAGGGCTCTATTCTGTTCCATTGGTCTATACCTCTGTTTTGTTACCGGTTCCAAAGCACTCCTCAGCCAATGTAAAAGAACAGAAATTATAATAAACTGTCTCTCAGACCACAGTGCAATCAAACTAGAACTCAGGATTAAGAAACTCACTCAAATCCACTCAACTACATGGAAACTGAACAACCTGCTCCTGAATGACTACTGGGTACATAACGAAATGGAGGCAGAAATAAAGATGTTCTTTGAAACCAATGAGAACAAAGACACAATGTATCAGAGTCTCTGGGACACATTTAAAGCAGTATGTAGAGGGAAATTTATAGCACTAACTGCCCACAAGAGAAAGAAGGAAAGATCTAAAATTGAGACCTTAACAATACAATTAAAAGAACTAGAGAAGCAAGAGCAAACACTTTCAAAAGCTAGCAGAAGACAAGAAATAACTAAGATCAGAGCAGAACTGAAGGAGATAGAGACACAAAAAACCCTTAAAAAAAATCAATGAATCCAGGAGCTGTTTGTTTTTGAAAAGATCAACAAAATTGATAGACGGCTAGCAAGACTAATAAAGAAGAAAAGAGAGAAGTATCAAATAGACACAATAAAAAATGATAAAGGGGATATCATCACCGATCCCACAGAGATACAAACGACCATCAAAGAATACTGTAACCACCTCTACACAAATAAACTAGAAAATCTAGAAGAAATGGATAATTTCCTGGACACATACACCCTCCCAAGACTAAACCAGGAAGAAGTTGAATCCCTGAATAGACCAATAACAGGCTCTGAAATTGAGGTAATAATTATTAGCCTACCAACCAAAAAAAGTCCAGGACCAGATGGATTCACAGCTGAATTCTACCAGAGGCACAAGGAGGAGCTGGTACCATTCCTTCTGAAACTATTCCAATCAATAGAAAAAGAGAGAATCCTCCCTAACTCATTTTATGAGGCCAGCATCATCCTGATACCAAACACTGGCAGAGACACAACAACAAAAAAAAGAATTTTAGACTAATATCCCTGATGAACATCGATGCAAAAATCCTCAATAAAATACTGGCAAACCGAATGCAGCAGCACATCAAAAAGCTTATCCACCATGATCAAGTGGGCTTCATCCCTGGGATGCAAGGCTGGTTCAACATTCACAAATCAATAAACGTAATCCAGCATATAAACAGAACCAAAGACAAGAACCACATGATTATT
>NW_016810685.1:101164-114809 GCF_001698545.2 Rhinopithecus bieti
ACTAGTCAAAGTCATTCTCCATCCAGCTTTGTTCCGTTGCTGGTGAGGAGCTGCTTTCCTTTGGAGGGGAGAGGCACTCTGATTTTTAGAATTTTTGGCTTTTCTGCTCTGTTTTTTCTCCATTTTTGTGGTTTTGTCTACCTTTGGTCTTTGATGATGGTGACATACTGATGGGGTTTTGGTGTGGGTGTGCTTTCTGTTTGTTAGTTTTCCTTCTGACAGTCAGGACCCTCAGCTGCAGGTCTGTTGGAGTTTGCTGGAGGTCCACTCCAGACTCTGTTTGCCTGGGTATCAGCAGTGGAGGCTGCAGAACAGCGAATATTGCTGAACAGCAAATGTTGCTGCCTGATCGTTCCTCTGGAAGCTTCGTCTCGGAGGGGTACCCGGCCGTGTGAGGTGTCAGTCTTCCCCTACTCGGTGGTGCCTCACCATTAGGCTACTTGAGGGACAGGGACCCACTTGAGGAGGCAGACTGTCCGTTCTCAGATCTCAAACTATGTGCTGGGAGAACCACTACTCTCTTCAAAGCTGTCAGACAAGGACGTTTAAGTCTGCAATGTTTTCTGCTGCCTTTTGTTCAGCTATGCCCTGCCCCAGAGGTAGAGTCTACAGAGGCAGGCAGGCCTCCTTGAGCTGCAGTGGGCTCCACCCAGTTCAAGTTTCCAGGCTGCTTTGTTTACCTACTCAAGCCTCAGCAATGGCGGGCAACCCCACCCCAGCCTCACTGACACCTTGCAGTTCAATCTTAGACTGCTGTGCTAGCAATGAGTGAGGCTCCGTGGGCATGTGACCCTTGGAACCAGGTGCAGGATATAATCTCCTGGCATGCTGTTTGCTAAGATCATTGGAAAAGCACAGTATTTGGGTGGGAGTTACCCACTTTTCCAGGTGCTGTCTGTCACAGCTTCCCTTGGCTAGGAAAGGGAATTCCCTGACCCCTTGTACTTCCTGGGTGATGTGATGCCTTGCCCTGCTTCAGCTCACGCTTGGTGGACTGCACCCACTATCCTGCACCCACTGTCTGAGAAGCCACGGTGAGATGAACCCAGTACCTCAGTTGGAAATGCAGAAATCACCCATCTTCGGCGTCGCTCACACTGGGAACTGTAGACTGCAGTTGTTCCTGTTCAGCCATCTTGGAACCCTTCTCAGTGATAAGAACTTATGAACACAAAGAACGAAACAACAGACACTACTTCAGGGGAAGGGAAGTTGGGGAAGGGGAGAGGAGCAGAAAAAATAACTATTTAGGGTACTGGGCTTAATACCTAGGGTGATGAAATAATCTGTACAACAAACCTCCATGAAACGTGTTTATGTAACAAACCTTCACATGTACCCTCAAACCTAAAATAAAAGTTAAAAAAAAGGAAAAGTTTGGAAACTCAGACTATAAGCACTGTGTTTTATATATATATATATNTGAATATTGGCCCCACTCTCTTCTGGCTTGTAGAGTTTTAGCAAGAGATCTGCTGTTAGTCTGATGGGCTTCCCTTTGTGGGTAACCTGACCTTTCTGTCTGGCTGCCCTTAACATTTTTCCTTTCATTTCGACTTCAGTGAATTTTCAAATTATGTGTCTTGGAGTTGCTCTTCTTGAGGAGTATCTTTTTGGCATCCTCTATATTTCCTGAATTTGAATGTTGGCCTGCCTTGCTAGGTTGGGGAACTTCTCGTAGATAATATCCTGCAGAGTTTTTTCCAACTTGGTTCCATTCGCCCCGTCACTTTCAGTTATACCAGCAGACATAGATTTGGTCTTTTCACATAGTCCCATATTTCTTGGAGGCTTTGTTCATTTCTTTTTACTATTTTTTCCCTTAATTTCTCTTCTTGCTTCATTTCATCCATTTCATCTTCAATCACTGATACCCTTTCTTCCCATTGATTGAATCATCTACTGAGGGTTGTGCATTCATCACATAGTTCTCGTGCCATGGTTTTCAGCTCCATGAGGTCATTTAAGGACTTCTCTACACTGGTATTCTAGTTAGCCATTCATCTAATCTTTTTTCAAGGCTTTTAGCTTCTTTGTGATGGGTTCGAACTTCCTCCTTTAGCTTGGAGAAGTTTGATAGTCTGAAACCTTCTTCTCTTAACTAGTCAAAGTCATTCTCCATCCAGCTTTGTTCCGTTGCTGGTGAGGAGCTGCTTTCCTTTGGAGGGGAGAGGCACTCTGATTTTAGAATTTTGGCTTTTCTGCTCTGTTTTTTCTCCATTTTGTGGTTTTGTCTACCTTTGGTCTTTGATGATGGTGACATACTGATGGGGTTTTGGTGTGGGTGTGCTTTCTGTTTGTTAGTTTTCCTTCTGACAGTCAGGACCCTCAGCTGCAGGTCTGTTGGAGTTTGCTGGAGGTCCACTCCAGACTCTGTTTGCCTGGGTATCAGCAGTGGAGGCTGCAGAACAGCGAATATTGCTGAACAGCAAATGTTGCTGCCTGATCGTTCCTCTGGAAGCTTCGTCTCGGAGGGGTACCCGGCCGTGTGAGGTGTCAGTCTTCCCCTACTCGGTGGTGCCTCACCATTAGGCTACTTGAGGGACAGGGACCCACTTGAGGAGGCAGACTGTCCGTTCTCAGATCTCAAACTATGTGCTGGGAGAACCACTACTCTCTTCAAAGCTGTCAGACAAGGACGTTTAAGTCTGCAATGTTTTCTGCTGCCTTTTGTTCAGCTATGCCCTGCCCCCAGAGGTAGAGTCTACAGAGGCAGGCAGGCCTCCTTGAGCTGCAGTGGGCTCCACCCAGTTCAAGTTTCCAGGCTGCTTTGTTTACCTACTCAAGCCTCAGCAATGGCGGGCAACCCCACCCCCAGCCTCACTGACACCTTGCAGTTCAATCTTAGACTGCTGTGCTAGCAATGAGTGAGGCTCCGTGGGCATGTGACCCTTGGAACCAGGTGCAGGATATAATCTCCTGGCATGCTGTTTGCTAAGATCATTGGAAAAGCACAGTATTTGGGTGGGAGTTACCCACTTTTCCAGGTGCTGTCTGTCACAGCTTCCCTTGGCTAGGAAAGGGAATTCCCTGACCCCTTGTACTTCCTGGGTGATGTGATGCCTTGCCCTGCTTCAGCTCACGCTTGGTGGACTGCACCCACTATCCTGCACCCACTGTCTGAGAAGCCACGGTGAGATGAACCCAGTACCTCAGTTGGAAATGCAGAAATCACCCATCTTCGGCGTCGCTCACACTGGGAACTGTAGACTGCAGTTGTTCCTGTTCAGCCATCTTGGAACCCTTCTCNATATATTATATATTAGCTTTAGGAGGAAAAGGTATAAAATAGTAGAAAAACATAAATTACAAACATTAAAGAAAGTGATTTGGGCTTTATGCCTAGGGACAACAGAGAGTTTCCACAGGTGTCCTCCAGGAATTTTCCCAATCACCCACAAGCACTGATAGGTGGCTCTTGTGGGTTCCAGATCTCTCTGGGCTATCTGAAGGAATGACCAGCTTAACTCACTTAACTGCTCTTTATGCAGACTCCCTGGGAAAAGAATAAAAATGTGTGTGTGTGTTGAGGGGTATGGGTGAAAGTCGTGCTAATTGCTGTTGCAAACAAATGTGTTGTAAGCTTTCTGAGGATTGTGTGAAGCAGTCAGCTGACAAAATGATTTCTTTCACTACAAAAATGATGACAGGTTATTTAAACTAGTGACCTCTCCAGTATTTGTGTATAGGCCATTAAATATTGAACTGAGTGAGAAACTAAAAGCTGCTTAGGAAATGCCAATTAGAAATTAGACAAAGCAAACCTAAAATCATACTGGTAAACAGACTTTCGATGTTAGGTTTCACATTTTCCGTTTTATGGGAAAGCAAGCTAAAATACCCGACCCCTAGCAATCCTTGAGAGCAAGCAAATGAAAAATATTAGAACATTTCAATGAAACCTCTAATTATACTGCAATTAATATTGATAAGGACAGCATTTTTTTAATTCCTGTTAATATTCCAAGTTCTGGGAGGCAGGGATTGTGTCTTGCTCATCTTGAAACACAAGGCCTGACATAAAATAGAAATGCAGGAAATGATTCCTGACTGTACAATTTAGAGGGAGACTGGAGCAATGGGAGCAGCATACTTGGGGTGATGCGTCAGAGAGTAGTCTTGACCAGAGCCTGACAACTTGGTCTGGGAAGGCTCTGCTTAAGGTGTTGTATTCTCCTACTTCTCTTCTCAAAAGTCTGCAATGGCTCCTGATCTTACTCAGTGTTCCTAAAAGCCAAAGTTTCTCAAAAACTGTATATCAGGGGTGTCCAATCTTTTGGCTTCCCCAGGTCACACTGTAAGAGGAGGAATTGTCTTAGGACACACATAAAATACAGTAACACTAGTGGTAGCTGATAAGCTAAAAAAATTGCAAAAAATCTCATAATGTTTTAAGAAAGCTTACAAATTTTGTTGGGCCACATTCAAAGCTGTCCTGGAGCACATGTGGCCCACTGGACAAACTTGTTCTACATAGTTAGCCTGCAGTCACTTTTTCTATTATTCTGCTTCATCTCAACTGACTGACTCTTAGTTCTTTCATCATGACAACCTCTTTCCTGCCTCAGAGGTTTTGTGGGGTCCATGTTTTGGAAAGGCTCATTTTGCATTGGTTTTTACTTATCTTTCAGGCCACAGTTTACTTGTCCATACCTTGATCCACGCAATTTCTCTTACATAGCATTATGTTGACTTTCTTCATGACACCTACTACAGTTGGCCATTCCGTATTGTGATTTATGTGATGTTTGACTCCCCCACCAGAATATAAGCCCCACAATGGCAGAGATCATGCATGTTCTTGCTTATTATTGTATCCTTATAACCTAGTAAAATGTCTGGTGCATAGTATGTGCTCAATAAATATAACCAATTACCTTCTACCCAATGTGAAGCACAAATAATGTACTCCTAAAGTCCCCATGCCATTTACAGTCAATGTGTATATTCCATATAGTGTTTCTTTTCTATTTTCTATGAACTGTTATTAAACGTACTATTGTACATTTCAATCAGTGGTGTTCTTGAAAAAAAAAAAAAGCTGTGGCATATGAAGTCACCTTAAAGTAATTGAATGACTCATAGGTCAGCAGGACTTGAGTGTAACCAGATAGTAGCAAATCAAAAGAAAAAATGGAGTCTGGTGGCAACACATCAAAGGAAATAATGTATTCTACAGGGACTGTTGGGGTTGTTAGCTGTAGAAGGTTAGCAAAAGATGTCCCAGTGATAGCCATATTAGTCATTGTAAATTAGTACAATGGATTCTGGTTTTACAAGTTAGTAGCTGTGGTTTTGCTTACTGTGGCTTTGCCTTTGAGAAATGAATCCATTCCATTTTGGGTGGGCTGATGAAACATGAAAGCAGATTTCAGAGTCTACAGAATTGAAGCCCAGACAGTTGATTTACTCCAGTAATTCATCAAGATAATGTTACTCTGATAGGACTTTTCATAGAGTACTCACTCTAGAACTTTGAAATTTCAATGTATGGAATACCTTCAATCCTTCAACTTTAACTGAGGCTCCTACTGAGTTTCAAATGTACAGCAAGCAATCAATGGGGTACAAAGAAAAGGTAAACAAAATTTAGAAGAGTTTCAAGAAAAAAATTCCCTCAAAATTGAAAATAATTAGTGGAAATTATTCCACATTGCAGTGCAAAATATATAATTATACTCAGCTCATATTATTACAAATCGGGTTACTCTATGATAAATAAAATATAGTAATTCCCCTTCATTCACTCTCCAATATTGAACTGCATATTGTACCATTAAATATCTTTGATCTTCTTGACTTAATAGGCAGCTCTTTTCTTGTATCATTTTCTTGTTTACTTTCGTTCCTCGTGAAATTTATTTAGCAACTCATAAGATCTCTCCTTCCCATCTCCCTTTTCCTTCCTTCTTTCCATGTTTTCTCTTTTCCTCTTCCTTCTACTTTTATCTGAACTGAGCTTACAAGTAAGCAGTCTAAACAGCCACTTATAAAGTAGTATTAGAAAAATGTCGGCAGGTCCCTCTACTCCTAAAGGAACTACCTGACCCTTCAAAGCAGAACAATGTGATGTGGCCATTGGATACTCTAGAAATTTGATATCTTGTGTTATATTTCACCTTTACTATATAAGAATAAAAGGTTTTATTTTCATCGCAATAAAATACAGTTGTCTGATCTTTGTCAAGAAAAACCATTAAAGTAAAAGAAAGCAATTTGTTTGGAAACTTTGGCAAAGATGGCTAGCTGTGAGTTTCAGTTATCTATTGCTGCATGTCAAACTACCACAAAATGTGGCATCTTAACACAACAACCATTTTATATTTTGTCATGACTGTATTGATTGAGCTGAATGTGGTGATTCTTCTGTTGGACTTGCTTGGGATCCCTCACACAGCTGCAGTCAGAAGATGACTGGGGCTAAAACATACAAGATGCCTTCACTTATATAGTCTAGCACCTTGATTGGAAAGGCTGGGGTTGGCTGGGGTGATGGGACAACCCACATCCCATCTCCATGTGGCCTTTTTACATGGTCATATCATTGTTGTTGCTGGACTTCTTACATGGTGGGGCAGCATATTCAAGAGCACAAAAGTGGAAGCCTTGATTCTGGAACAGACCTTGGGTCACTTCTGCTGAATTTTATTGATTAAAGCAAGTTAGAAAGAAATTCAGATTTAACGTGGGACGGGAATACCCAAAGGCATACATACTATGAGGCATGGCTCATTTAGAGTCAACTCTGGTGACCAACCGTCACACCTGGCAACACAATTCATGTCTTGTTAGGTATTGTTGGATGGTAGCTAGCCAGTCAGAAACCATGCTTTCCAGACCCCATCAATTCTAGTTGTGGTCATTCACTAACCTTTGCAAGGGAATGGGAGTGAAAATTATGTATATCACTTTGATTCCAAGGCTTTTATGAAATGGTTGTACCTATTCTTTTTTAAAGCTTTTTAGGTATAATTGATACATAAAAATTACACATAATTAATGTATGCATTTTGATGAGTTTGCAAATATGCATACACCAGTGATACCATCACCACAATCAATGGCATTAAACATAACCATTATCACCAAAAATTTCCTTGTGTTATTATTTTTGTGGTAGAAACACTTAACATGAGACCTATCATCTTTACACATAAGCCAGTCACAGAAGGACAAATACTGCATGATTCCATTTATATGAGGTATCTAAAATAGTCAAAATCATAGCAATGAAGAATAGAATGGTGGTTGCCCAGACCTGGGGGTGGAGTAAGGAGAAAATGGAGAAATGTTGCTCATAGGTATATAAGTTTCAATTATGCCAGATGAATAAGTTCGAGACATCTGTTATATAACACAGGACTTATAATTATATTGTATTGTGCATTTTAAAATGTTAAATAGGTGTATCATTTTTATTCTCCTTACTTTTTCATTGGCTGGATGCAAATAGTAAGGTCCTTGAAGATGACAAACCTACAAGTTGGAAGGAGTCGAGGTACTTGCATCATTGCATGGAGGAAAGCTGCCTGTAGAAATCATATGCCACTTTGCACTATTATAAGAACAAGACACAGAATTAAGTTGTGTTAAGCTCCTGAAATTTTAGAGTATACATGCTACCACAGCCTAGTATTATTTTAACCCAATATAGAAATGTGGTATGTGATTAAAGGCTAATTGTTTCTGATTGTCATGCTAAGTATATCAAATATCAACATTTTCATGCCAACTTTGTGGTGACTCTAATATGCAAATCATAAAAGTTTTAACTATTTAAATCATAGCTGGAATGCAATAGATGCCTCTGTTGGCTAAAGGGATTTCCCATTCATAGTCACAACTAACTAATTCTTTCCCTTTTATCTGGACTAAATGTTTGTACTAAACTTGCTGTCATACTGTGAACTGATATGAAAACCACTAAAACGTTGTATAAGCGATGCTAGACACTGTAGGTATACTCTATGATAGAGCTTTTCATTGGAGTAAATTATTATCACAAACATGAAAGTTTATGGGAAATTAATCATCGATCAAATCTGGGTATAAATGTTTCATCACAGAATTATTTTGCATATATAAAAAGTTGCGGAGAAATGGTAATGGGCATATGAATTTGGCAATAGAAAGAAAAACATAGTAGCAATCGAAATAGCTAGTGTCAAAACAGCCACAACACAATAGCAGACTCAAATCATCATGTACCTACCGTAATGCCTAATGCCTCATATTCCTAGTATCACTCATATGGTTGGGAGGGGCCAAAAAAGTCATAGAGTTAACATTATTTTTTTTTGTTAAAACCATAACAAATTGGATTGGGAAAAACGTAATTCAAGATCCGCTAGAGTGAAGGATAAGCTGGTCCACATGTGACACCTGGGACTAAAGTTTCTGGAGGTGTGTTAAACTCTCTTGATTTTGTGGAACAAAGAAGTACTCAAGATCCTTCAAGTATGTGGTGTATCTCAGTGAATCCACAGAGAGTTGTCACTCAGTATCCAGGGAAGTGGCTCCAAGGACTGGATTTTCTTGTCACACTCCCTTAGCTGAAACTGTTCACAGATCTCCACTTCAGAACTCTGTCATTAACTGGACTCTGTTAGTTATCTTTGTTTCTTTTTTCCTAAGCCAGAAGAGAATGACCACTCGTACACTCCAACCTCTGTATCTCTGCCTATATATACAGCCTTCTCTTCTGGTGCTGTGGATGACTTAACGAAAGCCCAAACTTCACTTGTACAGTCAATCTCATCCCTTCTTACCTACTCAAAAACAGCATCCCAGCAATTTTCCTTTTCTTTCTTCCACCATCAACTTTTTTCCCTGTTAACTGGATCATTCCTGTGTGCATAAAACATGATGCCATTTCCTCATTCTTAAAACAAACTAAACCAAACAAACAAACAAAAAACTCCACCTTGGCCCCACATCCACTTCTAGCTGCTGTCTCATTTCTCTGCTTTCTTTTATAAGAAAACTCTTTGAAAAAGTTGCCTGTACCCACTGTCTTTATTTCCTCTCTTCACATTTCCTCTTGAACCTACTCAAATCAGTGTTTCATCCTCACCACTCTATTAATACAGTTATTGTCAACGTCAAAGAACTTCTCATTGTTGAATTCAATCATCAATTACCATTCTTTACCATACTTGACTTATGTTTAGTATTCGATACAGTTAATCATTCCTTTCTCCTTGAAATACGTTAACCTGAATTTCAGAACCTGTTCTCTCCTGATTTTCCTTCTACCTTACTGACTACTCCTTCTTCATTTTCTCTGCTGATTTCTGTATATCTTCTACTCTTAAATATTTGTCTACCCCTGGACTTAGTCCTCAGATCTTATCCCTATCTATATTTATTCCCTCTTGACTTACCCAGTTCCATGGTTTAGAATACCATCTATACATTGATGTTTTTCAAATTTGTATCTCTAGCCTAGACTTCTTCTCTAAACACCACACTCATATATCTAGAGACATTCTTAACATCTCCACACTAGTAGCTAACAGACATCTTGAACTTAATATATTTAAAACAAATATATAATTCCCCAAAATGTAACCAATCTGTAGCATTCTCTAAGTCAGAAGATGGCAAGTCCATTATTCTAGTTACAGAGGTAAAAGTTATTCAATACCCTTTTTTCTCTCACATCCCACATTCAGTACGTCAGCAAATCTTTTTGGCTCTACTGCCAATTATAACCAAAACTCAACCACTTCTTTCTACTTCCGCTATTCCCACCCTGGTCCAAGCAGCCACTAACTTCTTGCTGGATTATGATAATATGCTCCTAACTTGTTTATCTTATTCTACCCTTAACCTCTACTATCTAATCTCAATATAACATCCACAGTGATCCTTTTAAATTTTAAGTCACAACATGTCAATCTCCTTCTCTGAAGCCCCCTGTAGCTTACCATTTCAATCAGGGTACAATGGCCTAGAAGGCATTTGTTACCTTTTCTAAGAATAGTTTTTTTTTCATTTTTATCACCTACTACTTTCACCTTATTCCACTTCAGCTTTCTTGATAATTCTCCCTATCGCTTTCCTTGACTGACTTTTCTCTATAACTTTTATCACATCTGCGACACTACTATTTTAACTAATTATTTATTTTTTTCTTCTTCACACTAGACAATGAGCTCTGCAAGGTCAAAGATTGTGGGAAATTCTGTGTGTGTGTTTGTGTTTTAGTTCACTATTATATCCCCTAGAACAATTACTGGCACATAGCAGCTGATTTAGAAATCTAAGTATTTGTTGAATGAAAGTATGAACTACCAACTGGCTGTTTCTTTACGTGTGTGTGTTTATTTTTTCCAATTCCTATTCTGGGGTTAGAATCTGGTTGACCTAGAGAATTATCATTGGACCTTCGTGCATCACTGGTTAATCTATACGGATTGGTTGCTTCTGAGTCAAGACCTACTCTCGGTCCATTCAATGGGTGGAGGCTATGGCTTCTCTCCTCAGGAGAAGCCTGCAGCCAGGCTCTGTCTCTTGTTGTCAGCGGGGATTAAGATAGTTGTAAATTAGATTGTGGCATAGACTGGATGCTCTGGAGAAAGGTTGGCTTAATGTGTTTGTCTGAAAGATTTCAGGTTATGATCTCAATTAATAGGTCAATTTATGTTATGTTAACTTCTACTTACACCTGAGGATGGGCTAACTATACAGATTGGGAAATGAGCAGGTGTATATGGGGGGATAGCAAGGTACAATTTTTCTGAGGTTACAAGTTATGTGATCTCAGAAAAATCACAACCTCTGATCTTCAGTTTCCTCATATATAAAATAGGGGATAATCTTAGCATTTCCCTCATAGGATTGATATGAAGATGAAATATATGTATATACATATGTATGTATATACACATACATATGTGTGTATATATGTATATAGCTTAGCACATCATTATAATTGTTAGTAGTAACAGTATTATGTCTTGAAACAGGGCTCCTTACAAATAATAGAAAAAGCTGTCTGAGGGTGAGAATAGCTGCATTCTAAGAAAAATAAGCTGTAACTATCAGTATGGGTTTATTAGTGTTGATTAAAATATCCAGAGTCCCACTGACTTCACGGAGGATGTGTGACTTTAAAATATATGCTAGATAAAGTTTGAACTGTGACTTGTAAGTGTAATAGAATCTGAGTTTATCTTGTGGGTTTCTTCATAGCCTCGATTTAACCATTCTTCCGGAAAAAAAGATTATTTGATTGATTTCTATCCTAAAAGGCATTCTATTTTAGGAATTGGTACCATGTCTCTTGAGTTTGTATTCCCAGTGCCTAGCATTTGTTTGATGAGTGCATAAGAGCAAATAGTTGCTGTAATGTAATGGGGAGCCAAGCAAGAAGACAGGAGGCAGATGAGAACTGAGGTAGCCTTTACTGGGCTCGCAGGCGAGGTTCACCGGTCCCCTAGGAGGAGGGCCGAGGAAGTCGCGCTCAGGGCGGGTATCAGGGGCCTTTTATAGGGCGAGGTAGACGGGGTTTGTAGGTTTCGGTTTCCCTGAGTTAGGTTTCGATTTCTGAGTAATGACGTGTCCAGGAGCTTGCGCAGAGCGGGGGTTTTTTGGCGGGCGCTGGCTTTTTTTGCGCGCTGTCTTAGCAGGAAGTGAAGGGCGGGAAGTCCTAACAAAGGGCCTGTGGGAAGACCTAACAAAGGGCCTGCCATGCCGGGTGATACCGCCATGTTGGGTCTAGATTCCTGCCTAACAGTTGCATCTTAGGTCTGTGAGTATGCTAACTGGTCCAAGAAGCAACTTATATGTTAGTATGTGTGAAAACGTGTGATTGTATATATGATTTTATGTTGCATGAAATTAGACTTTAGCCCCTGTTAGGAAAGCAACCCATTTTGGTTCCTGGATTCTATAGATGCAGCAGCTAAGTGCCTGGCAGGCCCTGAATAAATGTTTCTTAAATGAAAAAAGTGTTAGAGGCAGTGCCAAAGAGTAGAAAGATTTAGAATTTATTGTCAGCCAGGACAACTTACATGCTCAGGGACCTTGGACAAATTATTTAATTTACCTAAGATTTGGGTCTCTCATAAGTTAAAAGAGGGATACTAATAGTACCTACCTCATAGGGTTATGGTGGAGATGGAGGAATTGAAGTATGCAAAGTGCTCACTACTATGTTTGGCAAAAAGTAAGGACTAAATAAAAGTTAGTTGTCATAACTGCTGCTTCTTCTGACATTATTAGCTTCATGTCTAATGATTCAGGTTATGATATCAGTGTATCTCAAAATGTCTGTGGTTTTGGCTTTTAGAATCCGTTGGGAAAATGCTAGGCTATGCTGAAGTAATGAGTTAGCTCTGAAATCTTAATGATGTTTCTCTTCATTTCTTGCACTTCATTTGTTGCACATGGGTACAATGCAAGTCAGATGAAACTCCTGGGCAGCTAGCTATACACCATGAAGGGACTTAGCAATCAGAGTGCCTACCTTCTGGTTCCATCACTTCAACACAATGTGTTCCATAATGAGACTGGGAAAGAGAGCTAGTGATTAGATAGAGACTTTTAAATGCCCAAGTCTGGAAGTGACACATACTACTTCTGCTCATATTTCATTTAGTTCACATACATATTCCTCCCTTAATGTAAAGGGAATAGTTTATGTAATGTATACACATACATACTCCTCCCTTAATGTAAAGTATTCCCTAAAAAGTAAGTTTGAATGGAAATGCAGAAAGGTAAATCAGTATGAAAGTCAACCCCTAGACACTTAGTTGTTTATTGTTCAGTCTACATAAATGCAGCAGTGCTATATAGAATACTAAAATTAATTTTAATGAAAAAGAAAATTGATATGTCCTCAAGTCATATCAATAAAATGTGGAAATCTTAGCTTCAGCCCTGAAAGTCAGGCAAGTTTTCTTTGAACTGTTGCAATGGTAATCAAAATCATTCACAGATTTTAATAAGAAACTAAATATAGTCATTAATCATCAATTAATAAGTGATCAATTGATGACTGCCCCATAATAGTGTAGCCTGTGTGGACAAGATTGATGAAGCTCACCTGTAGCCAGTTCTTCTCCCCAAGTGCACAGAAGAATGCACCCCATAGAAGAAGTATGTATGTGAACTATTTTTAATTGCTTTATGTAAACTATTCCCATACTCCTCCCTTAATGTAAAGGGAATACTTTACATTATTCTCTGTATTAGTTATTTTCAGTGGAAGGGTCAGTAAGGGTATCTAATTTAAGATATTACTAGTCCTCAAAGAATTTACATAGTTACAATTCAAAGAAATGAGTCCATATACAAAAAACAAACACTAAAAATGAAGGCATCATGAACAAAAGCCATCTGAAATGACAGAAGATTCAGAAAGAAAAGACTTTAGATGCTGGAATTATCAGACAAAAAATTTAAAAGTATACTTGTTATATTTAAAATATATGAAATTAAAAGTGTGAATGTACTGAAAGATTATAAGTTATCAAGAAGTTTTGATAAACAATGACATAATTTTTAGTAGTAAAATATAAATGAAATTTTAAAACAATACACTTAATACGTGTAAGCTAAATTAATATACTTGAATTGGAAGATAGATCTGAAGAAATTATGGATTTTCCTTTTGGTAATGGCAGCCTAGATAATT
>NW_016810685.1:116319-121404 GCF_001698545.2 Rhinopithecus bieti
ACTATGTAGATGAATATAGCTAAACCTTTATATGTTCCTCTAGCTGAGACCAACTTAAAATCTTTGCAGAGGATTGGAAAGCGTTAAAATGACATAGATTTAAAAGAGAACCAAATAGAAATTCTAGGAAACGACAATGAAAAAAACAGCAAGAGAAATCAAGTTCTACAGTATTAGGTTTAACAGTTGAAGAATTAGTAAGTAAAATAGATAATAATTCAGGAGAAATAATCTATAAGGAAACAAAAAGGTGAAAAATATAGAACAGATGGTAGGAGACAGACAATACAGTGAGAAGCTTAAACATGTATTTAAAATTGATGACCTATAATGAGAGGGAAACAAGAATGGAACCAAGCAACATTGAAGAGACAATAGCTGAGAAGTTTTTACTTCCCCAGTGGAAGTATGCAGATGCAGGAAGGTATAAAGAATGGTAAAAGTAGAAAACATGAGTAAATCTAAATGACAATTTTACAGTAAGTATAATAACATATTGCATATATATATGTATATATATAAATACATGAAAACCTTAGTATAGGGTCAGTGCATTGTTGCTGAAGAGATAAATGTACTCATTTGGTAACAGAGCATGATTTGAGCAACAAAAGTAAGTTGTTGAAGAATGCATATAGTACGGACCTATTTATAGAAAATTTGAAACATGCAAAATGAAACAACATTTCATGATGAAAATGCCAAAAGCAATTGCAAGTAAAGCAAAAATTCACAAATGGGATCTAATTAAAGAGCTTCTGAACAGCAAAAGAAACTATCATCAGAGTAAATGGACAAGCTTCAAAATATGAGATAATTTTTGCACTCTGTCCATCTGACAAAGGTCTAATATTGAGTCTGCAAGGAACTTAAATTTACAGGCAAAACCCAACAACCTCATTAAAAATGTGCAAAGGACATGAATAGATACTTCTCAATAGAAGACATACATGTGGCCAACAAATATGAAAAATAGGTCAACATCACTGATCGTTAGAGAAATGCAAATCAAAACCACAATGAGATACCATCTCACACCAGTTGCAATGGATATTTTTAAAAAGTCAAAAAATAACAAATGGTAGCAAGGTTGTGGAGACAAAGGAACACTTTTACATTGTTGGTGGGAGTGTAAGTTAGTTCAACTACTGTGGAAGACAGTATGGTGATTCCTCAAAGACCTAGAGGCAGAAATACCATTTGACCCAGCAATCCCATTACTGCGTATATACTCAAAGGAATATAAATCATTCTATTATAAAGATACATGCAAACATATGTTCATCGCAGCACTATTCACAATAGTCAAAGACATGGAATCAACCTAAATGTCCATCAATAGTATACTGGATAAAGAAAATGTGGTATATAGACATCGTAGAATACTATGTAGCCATAAAAAGGAATGAGATCACATCCTTTGCAGGGACATGGGATGAACTGGAAGCCATTATCCTCAGCAAACTAACACAGGAACAGAAAACCAGACACCACATGTTCTCACTTTTAAGTGGGAGCTGAAAGATGAGAACACATGAACACATGGGGTAAAAGCAACATGCACTGGAGCCTGTTAGACGGGAGCAGTGGGTTGAGGAAGAGCATCAGGAAGAATAGCTAATGTATGCTGGGCTTAATTTCTAGGTGATGGGATGATCTGTGCAGCAAACCATCATGGTTCACATTTACCTATGTAACAAATCTGCATATCCTGCACATGTACCCCTGAACTTAAAATAAAAGTTGAAGGAAAAAAATGCAAATTTAAATCAGTCAAAATAAAAATAAAAATTTTGGAGAGATTTCCAGGTAACACTATTAAATGATAATTGCAGATGCAGATGAGTATTTTTGATATATTTATAAAACAATCATGAAAGAAAAAAATGCCTGTATATGAGATTTATACATAGGTATATGTCTGTACAGAAATTATGAATTGGAAAAATATAAATGGTTGAATCCTAGGTGAACAAAGTGGCTTATCTTCATGTAAGGACAGGGTAGGTCTGGGAATTATATGGCATGAGTGGGAAAAGGGGGAAAATAGAGACCAAGTTTTTTATTTTATTTTATTTATTTTTATTTATTTATTTATTTTGAGATGGAGTCTCGCTGTCTCCTAGGCTGGAGTGCAGTGGTGCGATCTCAGCTCACGGCAAGCTCCGCCTCCTGGGTTCACGCCATTCTCCTGCCTCAGCCTCCCGAGTAGCTGGGACTACAGGCGCCCTCCACAATGCCTGACTAATTATTTTTTGTATCTTTAGTAGTGACGGGGTTTCACCATGTTAGCCAGGATGGTCTCCATCTCCTGACCTCGTGATCCACCCGCCTCGGTCTTCCAAAGTGCTGGGATTATAGGCGTGAGCCACCGCGCCCTGCCGAGAACCAAGTTATATAAAAATTGTCATCATAATGGAAATACGTTTTGTCTGCATCCTACCTGTCTGGAAGATATGAGATTTGGAATTCTCAAATTTTAATTTCCAGAGAGAGAGAAAGGAGAGAGGGGAGAGAGGGGAGACAGAATGAGAATGCATCCCAGAGACTATTCTGATTCAACTGGTCTAAACTGGGCGGGGCGGGGGGGGGGGTTCCTGGAATCCTGCTTTTTAAAAGCACCACAGGTGACTCTAATGTACACGCAAGGTAAAGAACCATGGGTCCATTCTAGGCTAGTGTTCGGTTGCTAGGCTTCTTTGATCATGAGAATCACCTGGGTACTTATCAAGGTAAACATTTCCCAGCCCAATTTTATAGCCACTAAACCAGTCTCCATGAGATGGACCTGTGTAGCTGTTAACAAGAGCCTCAGGTGATTCTTACCATTAGGGAATTTAGAAAATTACTTATGTAGGACATATGCCAACACCGTAGCAGCACGGGAGGCTGGGAAAGCAAGCGTCTGGCGTTTTCAACTTCCCAAGAGGAGCGGTAACCCCTGCTTCCCCACATGACTCATGAGGTAGGATTTTCCTATACGTTGGGAGAGGGTTTATGTTTTGGGATGCTAGAAAGAATGACCAGTGCATATAACATTGCTACGTAATTCACTATAGACCACGTTTCTTTATATAAATTGTGGATTTTTTTCAAGAAATTTTTGTGATTAAAACACTAACTCTCCATGTGGTAGTTAGCATACATCCTTTCCGAGAAAACCATATTAATGCTGCTGCTTTAATCATTGTCTCTTTACATGTAAGAAAAAGGAGAAGGGTGTTCGACCTGAACTGGCAATTTGAGAGACTATGGTTGAGCCCTTTCATGCTCACCGTTTGAACCTGTTTCCACATCTCTAGTATGGCATTACTTGCCTCTACCTATTTTACGTATCTACTAAAATAAGACAATACATGACTAAAACAATAGTAATTATTACCATTTGTTGAGCACTTACTAAGTTATAAATATTAGGTTATTTACATTCATCTGGTTCTGATACCATTTTGATAGAAACGGAACCAGAATTTAGCCTTCAAGGAAGATAACATAGATGTGATAAAGGCTTGAGTATTGCGAGGATTGTTAGCATAAAATACACTTTGGTTGTTTTTCCAATATTGCCATGTGTGGATTACAAATGGCATTTAAGAATTAAAATACCTTAGAGTATTGCATTCTTTAAAGATTTTTTTTTTTGAGGATGTGATATCTGTCTTTTCTTGGAATTTGTTTCTTATGCTTTCAGAAATAGCTTTTCTATAGATTTCAGTCTGTATCTCCCCAACCGAGTGTATTCCTTATATAAAGTGTAAGCCAGTTGGAAGCATTACAATTTATACTACGTTTAAGTATCAATGACCATTCACCCCACTGCCAATTAACTTTATTTTATAGTGACATATAGGAATAAAGACGCCCCCCATACATTCCTTGTACAATCACTGCATAAACCTTAGAGTGATAAAGATAGTTCTAAGCACATTACAATCACAAGTATTATTCAAACTAAGTTTCATAACCGTGATAAGATATGCTATTCAACTTTATCACCAGGGAAGAAAACATTGATTCATATTACAACATCAAATGCTCAAAGCTGTATGTTCAAAGTCAGTGAGTTTATCATAATATTTGCTTTAAAAGTGTTCTCAGTAACTTTTATAGCAGATTACTCATCACAAGATCTTGTCTAGGAACCCTGATGAAGATGCCAGGCAAAAAGATTTGATTGATAACACACTTTATTCATACCATCTGTGTAAAAGGAAAGGCCAACTCTAGTATATGCTAATTAACAAAAACTCTTCTTTGAGGGGAAGAGCGTGGTCTTTTGGGGTTCAAAATGTTGTTTAATGGAATTGTGATGTCTTGACCTCCAGATGGGACAGAGCCCTGTATCATAATCAAAAACATCTCTGCACACCTAGAACTGAGCAGCCAGTCATTAGGCCAACTGACGGTACCATTTGTTTCATGCTTACCATTAGTTGATTAGTGGTGTCAGCTGAGGGTACAGTGGCACATTAGGCAGCTCAGATGCCAGGGATGAAGCAAATTGGGATGACTATTACTATTGCTACTAAAGTGAAGTAATGAGAAAAGGGGAGGTGTGATGTGATTTTTAGTCTGAACTGGGAATGCTGATGGTAGGTGGCACTGATGCCTGGGGTCAAAGGGCTCTTGCAGTCACCTGGTAGTAGAAGTCTTAAGAAGTGCATGGTAGTACATTTTCTTCTAGGGATCTACTGCTGTTTTGTTGTTACCCTCCCCACTCGGCTTCAATGACCACTGTCCATAAGAGATGCTATCACACTTCTGTTCAGCTTTTTGAAAAGGACTGAAGTTAGATGACAATCTTTCCAGTGCTTCGTTTTTATTGGTAACTTACAAAATGATTATAGATAGAAAATTAGTTCAGTGCCATTAAAATATCTGAGTTAGAGCAGGGTCAACACTGTCTCTGTAAAGGGCCAGAGAAAATATTTTCTACTTTCTTGGCTATATGGGAATCTGTCTGTTGTGTGAAAGCAGCCATAGCCAGTATGGAAATGATGTCACCGTGCTCCAATAAAACTTACAGAAACAGGCACACGGTAATCATAATGGCATTGACCCGAGTTTTTTTTTTTTTTTTTTTTT
>NW_016810685.1:122599-127536 GCF_001698545.2 Rhinopithecus bieti
TTTTTTTTTTTTTTTTTTTTTTTTTTTTTTTTTTTTTAACCTCCGCCTCCAGCTTTGAGCATGCCCTAATCTCTCTCTCACCTCATTATCTTCAGTGGTTTGCTGATTCTAATTGCTTGCAAATTTCCTGGAGCACAGACTCTTCAGGTGTGCCTGAAAAATCTGGCTGCTGGGGATTTGAGGCACCAATGCGCTAGTAATATTAATACCTTCAAGCTGTGGCTGAACAGTTGTCAAGTCAGGGCTTGAGGCAAACGCAGCGCCTGTGGACTGGAGTCAATTCTTGGTTTGAGTACAGTTACTAGACATGCTGTTAAGTTTTCTCTCTATCCAGTGGGTCCAGCATTTTCTGAGTATGAGGGCTAGTCTCAGGGGTGAAGATCAATGATTTGAACTAGGAATGCAGCACCACTTCCTCTGCCCCTTTTCCCTCAGCATCTCTTCAGGGTACCATGTGCCTCTAAATTCACTCATTCATTCATGTAGTCAACATTTATTGAACACCTATAATGGAATGAGCCAGATACTGAGCTATACCTGTAGGATATAGCCATGAGGATCGAGAGATGCTGACTTGAAAGTGCTTATGGTTTAGTGGAAGTGACACAAAAAAATGAGTAAAACGACTGAATTGTCAAAAGTGTTAAGGAGTTAACAAACAAGCAGCTTAGCTCCAGAAGGAAGATTGGAGGGGTGGGATGAGTTATACAGAGTCATTATGGAAAGCCTCTCTGCAGAGACAACGTTTATCCTGAGAGTTCCAGGACAGGAGTCAGTCAGACTGAGAAAAGTGGAATACTCTTCCAAGCATAAGGAATAGTAAAGACTTTGAGGAAAGAAACATTAGAATTTTTGAAGAATAGCAAGAATTCTAAGTGTAACTGGAGTACAGTGTATAAGGGAAAGAGTGGTAGGAGATGTGACTGGGCAGATAGAAGGGGGTCATGGATTTTCCTCTTATAATGGGGAGCCATTGGCACCATGGAACAGTAGTGACTGACTTTGATTTAAAAATAATCACTCTGGATGCTAAACTTAAGTCTAGAGGCCATGATGGGGTCAGAGAGACACAATGGGATGTAATTTAGTTGAGGATGATGGTGACTTGGGCTAGAGCAGTGGTAGTGAAGGAGGAGAGAGGCAAATATAATCAACATTTTGGAAACAAATGACTGGACTGAATAACGTGTTGAACTTAGTGGTCAGAGAAAGAGCAGGGAAAGAATATGGGGTTTGAGGAGATATCCCAACCTCTAGAGATCTCTGCAGGAAGAGAGTCGGTGAAGGTGACAGTAGAGTGGTGACTGAGATTAAAGGAAAATCAAGAGTGCTTCATTGTGTCAACTACATGAGAGGCAGCATGAGACTGGTGCAGCAAATCATCCACTGGGTTAATCCCTATGGATGTCATCAGTGATCATTAGTAGCCTGGATGTCATTTGTGTGCACAAAAGACACAATTTGTGTGCACAAAAGATTGGAGTAGATTTAGTAGATAATGGGAGAAGAATTGGAGACAGTATAGACAAATATTTTGGTGAGTTTAGCTATAAAAGGGAGACGAGAAATAAGGTGTAACGTAGGAGAGGAATGTGTAATCATCAGTATTTTTCCTTAAGTTGAGGGATGCTAATGCCAAAAAGACACAATTAGGGAAGAAGTGAAGGCCTTGAAGGCCACGAGGAGTATCAAACTCCAGTGGAAGTTTGCCTTAGAAGAGTAGGAGCAGGTCCTCATCTGTAATTGCAGATAAACAAATGAAAAACATCTAAATGTAGGTAGGTTTGCAGGTTTGACTGCAGGGACATGGAGTTAGAAACTAATTCTACCTGCTTAGCTCATTCAACATACTTTTTGAGAACCAAACTATATGCAAAGTATTGTCCTAGGCTCTAGCAATGTAGGAGGTAGGAAAACAGACAAAAATACAAAAGTCCCTATCGCTGTGGAACTGAACTTCTAGTGAGTCTACTTTTCATTCTTCATTTCTATATATGAAATTTTGAGATGCATATGACTTTTATAATTAAAAAAAAAAAGATTTTAAAATACTGCCCCGATCAGAAAGAAATGTTATAGGAAATAGAATGTATGACAGGATGCCAATGATACATAATCAATTTATTTTCCCCTGGTATTTTCCCTCCTTGCTCTTCCCCTCATTTGAGTAGCTAGATCTGCACTGTCCAATGAGGTAGCCACAAGCCACAGGTGACTATTGAGCGTTTGAAATGTGGCTAGTCCAAATTGAGAAGTGCCATAAGTGTAAAATACCACTAGATATTGAAGCCTTAGTATTAAAAAAATTAGTTTCTTTTATATTGCTCATATATGGCTATGTTTTAATATATTTGATAGTTATTTAAATTTTACTTTTTTTCCTTTTAAAGTGTCACTATAAATAAGTTTATAATTTTCATAGTAGGTTGCATTATGTTTCTGTAAGACCATTCTGTGTTGATTGCCTCCTCCATCTGACCCACTGGTGACCTAATCTGCTATTCTTGCATACTCAGCTCCAACAGCAGTGGCCTCTTTGCTGTTCCTTCCTTAAGGGCTTTGCATTTACTGTTCACTGGGCCTGGAATGCACTCCCAACAGATATTCACACGGAACACTCTCTCCTTTTGTTTTTGTTTTTTTTTTGAAGTGCCACTTTCATAGTGAAGCCTTCCAGCCAATCCAAAATTACCAAATTGCAACCTTCTTTCCCATTCTCTCCCATTTGATTTTTTTTTCATAACATCCATCTTCAACTGAAACACGAGGTGTTTTATGTAGTTGGGTGCATATTATCTGTCTGTTCCCATGAGATCAAAGAAATTTTTCTGTCTTGTTCACTGCTGGAATGAACTGCTTGGGATGTAGTGATCCCTTAATAAATATTTCTTGAAGTAATCAGTTGCCTCATGAGTGATTTCACGTGGTGGACCTCATTGACCAAGGAGGCTCACTAGTTATGGTTTCCAGCAGTCTCAGTGGAACCAAAGATTCCTGGTGCAAACAGAATGGGAGAGATGCTTATAAAGCTAGCAGGAGCTTGCATTATGGCAGAGGGAAATGGAAGTCCCCACAGAACTTGGAAATTAGAAGTGAGTGGCAGATCTATGAGTTAACTGAGATTCAATTTCTATCAGCTGGGAAGAAGGAAGTTTCAAAGTAGAAATCAACTTGAATTACAGAAAAGTGATATTTCTCTTAAACCAGAGTTGTGGCTGAGATTTACATACCAAGAAAAATGTTAGACATTTAACTTTCAGATTTCCTGTGCCATTAAAAGCAGAGAATAAGAGATCATGTTGTAGTTCAAATAGCTTTCCTCATTGCTTGTCTTCACCCCAGACCAATGTCTTACATATGATCTGTAATAAAATTTCCATATTTAGGAAGATTTTCAAATCATTCAATTAGACAATCAGATTGTATTTTTTGACTGTCTCTATACCTACATCTGTATCCATAGCTATATCTAGAAAAGTAACTTCATGTGAACTGTAACTTCAATGATGAAATTTCGAGAATATGAGATGCAGACCATTCAAGAAACAATTGTATTCTGAGAAACTGCTAAAATGATGAATGTCACTGTATTCAGTGAGTGAACATGGTAATTATATGACTTCTAGTTTTATGCAGGTTATCTACTAGATGTCTAACCTCCATTCCATTTCTACTCGCATCACCTCACCCCATCTCTGAGACTGAAGCCATCCTGCATTCATTCCTCATCCTTCATTCACACCCTGGGACGGAAGTAGGCCAGAAGGAGAAGCAAGATGATGATGTGAAGATGTTTTACACACTTAGTAATTCTTTAAGCTGCAAGTTTAATGACTTGTCCTAGGCATCAAAATAGATACATTAAAGCAGAAGACCAAAACAAAAAATAGCTGGTTCGAAACAACTACATCCACATACCATGTAGCTTTTCCATAGCTTGCTCAAACTGCTGGATATGTGCTCTTGACAGTCCAAGGCACACCTCTTAAGTTCGGTTGATACAATTTTATAGCAAACATCACTGTTTTCCCCCGACTTACATGATTAAAAAATTTTAATAAGCATTGTATAGGCCCAAGATTTGTTTTTCTAATTTTAGAATTGAAACAGATCATTGTTCTGGAAAGTGGTAAATGTTGGATTGTGCTATTGGTCTATTTACATGTGCACCTGGGTACTATATAGGAGAGAGTCTAGGAAGATTTTACTTAGTATTAAAAAATTCATTTCTTTTTCAGTGTAAGAGAAACAGAGGGGAGTGGCTTTGGCTTTCCAGTTGGTCTAAGATTAGATAGATGTTCAATATTCAGTTCAGATTTGCATGTTTTAAGGCCAAATATTAGCTGCTACAGGATTTAGACATGGAAAAGTTTATCAAAACTCATTTAATTTTCCAGAAATCAGGTTGAAAATGAACTTAACAGTGGTGCTTTGCTCTAATTCTTGTCTTTTGTTAGCATGGGATATAAAATTGCTGTTTTCAATTAAGTCAGTTACACAGAAAGCAAAAACACTTTTATAACTCAGATATATTACAAATACTTTGGGACATATGCATTATCTGAAAATGGGATAAACTTACACTGAAGGAAAGTATCTACTAAAATGACACATTAAGCCTTTCAGTGTGTTTTAGTTGATTTATTTGTCTTGAATCTGATAGGAAAGTGTGTTGTTTATGTAAGAATGAAAATGATTGTGTTCTTTTACTTCTCCATATACCTTTACATATTGCATCTTGTTTTGTATAAGATAGCTCTGGCAGTCTTGAATAGCAGTCTTGAATAGCAATCTCTATTGACTTTCCTGGTGAGGAATGTGAGAGCTTGACTTTCCTGGTAAGGAGGGTGAGAGCTGTTACCTCTTGGTATAAACTCTCCGAATATTTGTGTTGTGGTCTGTTCTGATGTCAGAAATCATTCTCACTAGTTTTTTTT